>NC_065596.1:2435135-2581797 GCF_024542745.1 Macaca thibetana thibetana
TTTCCTTCTACACCCTGCTTTGAATGTGTCCCAGAGATTCTAGTATGTTGTATCTTTGTTGTCATTGGTTTCAAAGAACATCTTTATTTGCCTTCATTTCATTATGTACCCAGTAGTCATTCAGGAGCAGGTTGTTCAGTTTCCATGTAGTTGAGCGGTTTTGATTGAGTTTCTTAGTCCTGTGTTCTAGTTTGATTGCACTGTGGTCGGAGAGACAGTTTGTTATAATTTCTGTTCTTGTACATTTGCTGAGGAGTGCTTTACTTCCAATTATGTGGTCAATTTTGGAATAAGCGTGATGTGATGCTGGGAAAAATGTATGTTCTGTTGATTTGGCATGGACAGTTCTGTAGATGTCTATTAGGTCTGCTTGCTGCAGAGTTGTGTTCAATTCCTGGATATCCTTGTTAACTTTCTGTCTCGTTGATCTGTCTAATGTTGACAGTGGGGTGTTGAAGTCTCCCATTATTATTGTATGGGAGTCTAAGTCTCTTTGTAAGTCTCTAAGGACTTGCTTTATGAATCTGGGTGCTCCTGTGTTGGGTGCATATATATTTAGGATAGTTAGCTCTTCCTGTTGAATTGATCCCTTTACCATTATGTAATAGCCTTCTTTGTCTCTTTTGATCTTTGATGGTTGAAAGTCTGTTTTATCAGAGACTAGTATTGCAACCTCTGCTTTTTTTTGTTCTCCATTTGCTTGGTAGATCTTCCTCCATCCCTTTATTTTGAGCCTATGTATGTCTCTGCATGTGAGATGGGTCTCCTGAATACAGCAAACTGATAGGTGTTGACTCTTTATCCAATTGCCCAGTCTGTGTCTTATAATTGTACCATTTAGTCCATTTACATTTTAGGTTAATATTGTTATGTGTGAGCTTGATCCTGCCGTTATGATACTAACTGGTTATTTTGCTCGATAGTTGATGCAGTTTCTTCCTAACCTCGATGGTCTTTACATTTTGGCATGTTTTTGCAATGGCTGGTACCAGTTGTTCCATTCCATGTTTAGTGCTTCCTTCAGGGTCTCTTGTAAGGCAGGCCTAGTGGTGACAAAATCTCTAAGCATTTGCTTATCTGTAAAGGATTTTATTTCTCCTTCACCTATGAATATTAGTTTGCTTGGATATGAAATTCTGGGTTTAAAACTCTTTTCTTTAAGAATGTTGAATATTGGCCCCCACTCTCTTCTGGCTTGTAGAGTTTCTGCCGAGAGATCTGCTGTTAGTCTGATGGGCTTCCGTTTGTGGGTAACCCGACTTTTCTCTCTGGCTGCCCTTAAGATTTTTTCCTTCATTTCAACTTTGGTGAATCTGGCAATTATGTGTCTTGGAGTTGCTCTTCTCGAGGAGTATCTTTGTGGCATTCTGTGTATTTACTGAATTTGAATGTTGGCCTGCCCTACTAGGTTGGGGAAGTTTTCCTGGATAATATCTTGAAGAGTGTTTTCCAACTTGGTTCCATTTTGCCCCTCACTTTCCGGAACCCCAATCAGACGTAGATTTGGTCTTTTTACATAATCCCATACTTCTTGCAGGCTTTGTTCATTTCTTTTTCTTCTTTTTTTTTTTGGTTTCTCTTCTCGCTTCATTTCATTCATTTGATCCTCAATCGCTGATACTCTTTCTCCAGTTGATCGAGTCAGTTACTGAAGCTTGTGCATTTGTCATGTATTTCTCGTGTCATGGTTTTCATCTCTGTCTGTTCGTTTGTGGCCTTCTGTGCATTAATTATTCCAGTTATCAATTCTTCCACTCCTTTTTCAAGATTTTTAGTTTCTTTGTGCTGGGTATGTAATTCCTCCTTTAGCTCTGGGAAGTTTGATGGACTGAAAGGCTTCAGTCTTCTCTCATCTCATCAAAGTCATTCTCCGTCCAGCTTTGATCCATTGCTGGTGATGAGCTGCGTTCCTTTGCAGAGGGAGATGCACTCTTATTTTTTGAATTTCCAGCTTTTGCCCTGCTTTTCCCCATCTTTGTGGTTTTATCTGCCTCTGGTCTTTGGTGATGGTGATGTACTGATGCGGTTTTGGTGTGGGTGTCCTTCCTGTTTGATAGTTTTCCTTCTAACAGTCAGGACCCTCAGCTGTAGGTCTGTTGGAGATTGCTTGAAGTCCACTCCAGACCCTGTTTGCCTGGATATCAGCAGCAGACGCTGCAGAAGATAGAATATTGCTGAACAGCGAGTGTACCTGTCTGATTCTTGCTTTGGAAGCTTCCTCTCTGGGGTGTACCCCACCATGTGATGTGTGGGTTGTCGGTCTGCCCCTAGTGGGGGATGCCTCCCAGTTAGGCTACTCAGGGGTCAGGGACCCACTTGAGCAGGCAGTCTGTCCGTTCTCAGATCTCAACCTCCGTGTTAGAGGATCCACTGCTCTCTTCAAAGCTGTCAGATAGACTCATTTGCATCTGCAGAGGTTTCTGCTGCCTTTTTGTTGTTGTTGTTGTTTAGCTGTGCCCTGTCCCCAGCGGTGGAGTCTACAGAGACAGGCAGGCCTCCTTGAGCTACTGTGAGCTCCACCCAGTTCGAGCTTCCCAGCAGCTTAGTTTACCTACTTAAGCCTCAGCAATGGTGGGCGCCCCTCCCCCAGTCTCACTGCTGCCTTGCCTTTAGATCACAGACTGCTGTGCTAGCAATGAGGGAGGCTCGGTGGGCATGGGACCCTCCCGGCCAGTTGTGGGATATAATTTCCTGGTGTGCCTGTTTGCTAAGACCCTTGGTAAAGCTCAGTATTGGGGTGGGAGTTACTCGATTTTCCCGGTGTTGTGTGTCTCAGTTCCCCTGGCTATTAAAAGCGATTCCCTTCCCCCTTGCTCTTCCCAGGTGAGGTGATGCCTTGCTCTGCTTCAGCTCTCACTGTTTGGGCTGCAGCAGCTGACTAGCACCAATTATCCGGCACTCTCTAGTGAGATGAACCCACTACCTTGTTTGAAAATGCAGAAATCACCTGTCTTCTGTGTCACTCGCGCTGGGAGTTGGAGACTGGAGCTGTAGCTATTCGGCCATCTTGCTCCACCCACTGGATATACTTTCATATAAAAACTAGAAAGAAGTTTTCTGAGAAACCACTTTGTGATGTGTTAATTCATCCCACATAGTTACAAGATACTTTTCATGGGGCAGTTTGGTAGCACTGTTTTTGGGGAATCTCAGAAGGGATATTTTAGATCACATTACATCCTATGGTGACAAGAAATACCTCCTTGGATAAAAATTAGAATGCAGCTTTCTGAGAGTTATTTGTGATGTCTGGCTTCATCTCACAGGCTTACACCTTTCTTTTCATGGAGCAGTTTGCTAACACTGATTTCTTGGAAACTGCAAGGTGATATTTGCAAGTGCCTTCAGGCCTATAGAGAAAAGGGAAATATCCTCAGATAAATACTGGAAAGATGATTTCTGAGAAACAGCATTGTGATATGTGAATTCATATTACAGATTTACATGGTTCCTTTCATTGAATAGCTTGGTAACACTGTTTTCTTGGAATCAGCAATGGGATATTTCAGAGTGTATTGGAACTTATGGTGACGAAGGAAATATCCTCCGACAAAAAGAAGAAAGAAGCTTTCTGAGAAACTGCTTTGTGATTTTTGAATTCATCTCAGAGAGTTATACCTTTCTTTTCATGAAGTAGTTCAATAGCACTGTTTTTGGGAAATCTGTAAAGGGATACTTTACATTGCATTGAAGCCTATGGTGACAAAGTATATATAATCAGATAAAAACTAGAAAGAAACTTTCTGAGACACTTCTTTGTGATGTGTGAATTCATCTCACAGCGTTACAACTTTGTTTTTATGGAGCACGTTTGCTAACACTGTTTTCATGAAATATGCAAAGGGATATTTGGGAGTCCATTGAGACCTATAGTGAAAAAGGATATATACTCAGATAAAAACTAGAAAGAAGCTCTCTGAGAAACTGCCTTGTGATGTGTGAATTCATCCCACAGAGTCACAACTTTTCTTCCTTTGAGCAGTTTGATAACACTGTTTTTGTGGAATCTGCAATAGGATATTTGGGAGCGCTTTGGTGCCTATGGTGATAAAGGAAATATCCTCTGATAAAACCAAAAAGAAGTTTACTGATAAACTGCTTTGTTATGTGTGAATTCATCTCACAGGGTTACACTGTACTTTTCATTGAGCAGTTTGCTAATACTGTTTACTTGGAATCAGCAATGGGATATTTTGGAGCACACTGAAGCTTATGATGACAAAGGAAACATCCTCAGACAAAAACTAGAAAGAAGCTTTCTGAGAAACTATCTTGTGATTTCTGAATCCATCTCTCAGAGCTATACAATTCTTTTCATTGAGCAGTTTGGTAGTACTGTTTTTGGGGAATCTGGGAAGGGATATTTTGGATCACATTGTAGCCCATGGTGACAAATGATATATCCTCAGATAAAAACCAAAAAGAATCCTTCTGAGAAACTGCTTTGTGTTGTGTGAATTCATCTCATAGTGTTACACCATTCTTTTCATGGAGCAGCTTGCTAACACTGTTTTCGAGGAAACTCCAAAGGGATATTTGGAAGTGCATTGAGGTCAATGGTGAAAAGGGTAATATCCTCAGATAAAAACTAGAAAGAAGCTTTTTGAGAAACCAATTTGTGATGTGTTAATTCATATCACGGTGCTACATGATTCTTTTCATGGATCAGTTTTGAGGTACTGTTTTTGGGGATTCTGAGAAAGGATATTCTGGATTGAATTGAAGCCTATGATGACAAAGGAACTATCCTCAGATAAACACCAAAAAGAACTTTCTGAGTAACTACTTTGTGACGTGTGAATTCATTTCACAGAGTAACAGTGTTCTTTTCATTAAGCAGTTTGCTAATACTGTTTTTTTGTAATGTGCAATGGGCTATTTTGGAGTGCATTGAAGGTCATGGTGGCAAAGGAAATATCCTCAAACAAAAACTAGAAAAAATCTTTTTGAGAAACGCTTTGTGATGTGTGAATTCATCTCATGGTGTTACACCTTTCTTTTCATGGAGCAGTTTGGTAGCAATGTATTTGGGTCATCTGAGAAGGGATATTTTTGATCACATTGAAGCCTATGGTGACAAAGGAAATATCTTCAGGTAAAAACTAGAAAGAAGTTTTCTGAGAAACTTCTTTGTGATGTGTGTATTCATCTCACAGAGTAACACCTTTCTTTTCGTGGAGCAGTTTGCTAACACTGTTTTCGTGGAATCTACAAAAGGATATTTGGAAATGAGTTGAGGTCTATGGTGGAAAAGGAAATCCTGAGATAAAAACTAGAAAAAATCTTTCCAAGAATCTGCTTTTTGATGTGTGGATGCATCTCACAGATTTACACCTTTCTTTTCATGGAGCAGTTTGCTAACACTATGTTCGTGGAATCTTCAATGGGATATTCACGAGCACTTTGAGGCCTATGGTGAAAAAGGAAATATCCGCAGAGAAAAACTAGATAGAATCTTTCTTAGAAACTACTTTGTGATTTCTGAATTCATTTCACCGAGTTACATGATTCTTTTCATGGAGCAGTTTGGTAGCATTGTTTTTGGGGAATCTGTGAAGGGATATTTTGTATCGCATTAAATCCTGCAGTGACAAAGGAAATACCTGAAAATAACAACTAGAAAGAAGCTTTCTGAGAAACTGTTTTGTGATGTGTGTATTCATCTCACCGAGTAGCACGATTCTTTTCTTGGAGCAGTTTGCTGAAACTCTTTTCATGGAATCTGCAATAGGATATTTTGGAGTGCATTGAAGAATATGGCGACAAAGGAAATACCCTTAGACAAAAACCAAAAAGAAGCTTTCTGAGAAACTGCTTTGTGATGTGTAAATTCATCTCACAGAGTTACACTTTTCATTCCAAGAGTAGTTTCCTAACACTGTTTTTGTGACATCTGCAAAGGGATATGTGTGAGCACATTGAGGCTTATGTTGAAAAGGAAATATCCTCAGATATAAACCAGAAAGAAGCTTTCTGAGAAACTGCTTTGTGATGTATGAATTCATCTCACAGAACTACACTGTTCTTAAAAAAACAAAAAACACAAAAAAAAAAAACAAAAAAAAAAAAAAAAAACAAAAAAAAAAATTCATTGAGGAGTTTGCTAACGCTGTTTTCCTGGAATCTGCAATGGGATATTTTGGAGCACATTGGAGCTTATGGTGACAAAGGAAATATCCTCATACAAAAACTAGAAGAATTCTTTCTGAGAATCTGCTTTGTGATGGGTTAATTCACCTCACAGAGTTACAGGATTCTTTTTATGGATCAGTTTGGTAGCACTGTTTTTGCAGAATCAGAGAAGGGATATTTTCAATCGCTTTGTAGCCTATGGTGACAAGGAAATATCCTCAGATCAATACTGGAAACAAGTCTAATGAGAAACTTCTTCATGGTGTGTGAATTCATCTCACAGTGTTGCACATTTCTTTTAATGGAGCCGTTTGCTAACACTGCTTTCATGGAATCTGGAAAAGGATATTTGGGACTGCATTGGCTCCTGTGGTGAAAAATGAACTATCCTGACATAAAAACTGGAAAGAAGCTTTCTCAGGAACTGCTTTGTGATGTGTAAATTCATCTCAGAGAGTTACAATATTGTTTTCATTGAGCAGTTTGCTAACACTCGTTTCTTGGAATCTGCAATCGAACATTTTGGAGCACATATGGTGACAAAGGGAATATCCTCAGATAAAACGTAGAAATAAGTTTTCTGAGAAAGACCTTTGTGATGTGTGAATTCATCTCACAAAATTACACTGTCCTTCTCATGGAACAGTTTGCCAACACTGTTGTCATGGAATCTGTAAAAGGACATTTGGAAACTTTTGAGGCCTATGGTGAAAAAGGCAATACCTCAGATAAAAACTAGAAAGATGCTTTCTGAGAAACTGCTTTGTGATGTGTGAATTCATCTCACATAGTTACACTGTACATTTCATTGAACAGTTTGCTAACACTGTTTTTGTGGAATCTGCAATAGGATATTTGGGAGGGCATTGAAGACTATGGTGACACAGGAAATATCCTCAGATAAAAGCTGGAAAGAATCTTTCTTAGAAACTACTTAGTGATTGGTGAGTTCATCTCATAGAATTACACAATGGTGTTCATGGATCAATTTGGTAGCCCTATTTTTGAGGAATCTGAGAAGGGACATTTTGGATTACATGGAAACCTATGGTAACAAAGAAAATATCCTCAGATAAAAACTAGAAAGAAGCTTTATGAGAAAATTATTTGTGATGTGTGAATTCATCTCACATGTGTGCAACGTTCTATTCACTGAGCAGTTTGATAACACTGTCTTCATGTAAACTGCAACCAGATATTTGAGAACTCATTGAAACCTATGTTGACAAAAGAAATATCCTCAGACAAAAACCAAAAGGAAGTTTTCTCAGGGACTCTTTTGTGATGTGTGAACTGATCTCACACAGCTAGTCTGTTCTTTTCATTGAGCAGTTTGCTAATACTGTTTTCTTGGTATCTGCAAAGGGACAATTCTGATTGCATTGAAGCTTATGGTGACAAAGGAAATAACCTCAGACAAAAACTAGAAAGAAACTTCCTGGGAGTCTACTAGGTGATTTTTGAATTCATCTCACAGAGTTACACCTTTCTTTTCACAGATCAGTTTGGTAGCATTGTTTTCGGGGAATCTGAGAAGGGATTCTTTGGATGTCTTTGAAGCATATGGTGGCAAAGGATATATCCTCAGAAAAAACTAGAGAGAAGCTTTTTGAGAAACTTCTTTGTGATATGTGAATTCACTTCACAGAGTTACACCTTTGTTTCCAAGTTGCAGTTTGCTAACACTGTTTTCGTGGAATCTGAAAAGGGATATTTTGGAGCACATTGCAGCCTATGATTAAAAAGGAAATATCCTCAGATAAAAACTAGAAAGAAGCTTTCTGAGAAACGGCTTTCTGATGTGATAATTCATCTCAAAGAGTTAAAAAGTACTTCTGATTGCGCAGTTTGGGAACACAGTTTTCGTGGAATCTGCAAAGGGATATTTCAGAGCATATTGAAGCTTTCAGTAACAAAGGAAATATCCTCATGTACAAATTAGAGGAAGATTTCTGAGGAAATGCTTTCTGATGTGTTAATTCATCTGACAGAGTAACACGATTCCTTTCATGGAGCAGTTTGGTGGCACTGTTTTTGTTGAATCTGAGAACGGATATTTTGGATCGCATTGAAGCCCATGTGACAAAGTAAATATCCTCAGATAAAAACTAGAAAGAAGCTTTCTGAGAAAGTTCTTTGTGATGTGTGAATTCACCTCACAGAGTTACAGCTTTCTTCTCATGGAGCCAATTGCTAACACTCTTTTTTTTTTTAATTTATTTATTATTATAATACTTTAAGTTGTAGGGTACATGTGCATAACGTGCAGGTTTGTTACATATGTATACTTCTGCCATGTTGCTGTGCTGCACCCATCAACTCGTCATTTACATCAGGTATAACTCCCAATGCAATCCCTACCCCCTCCCCTCTCCCCATGATAGGCCCCGGTGTGTCATGCTCCCCTTCCTGAGTCCGAGTGATCTCACTGTTCAGTTCCCACCTATGAGTGAGAACATGCGGTGTTTGGTTTTCTGTTCTTGTGATAGTTCGCTAAGAATGATGGATTCCAGCTGCATCCAAGTCCCTACAAAGGACTCAAACTCACCCTTTTTTATGGCTGCATAGTATTCCATGGTGTATATGTGCCTCATTTTCTTAATCCAATCTGTCACTGATGGACATTTGGATTGATTCCAAGTCTTTGCTATTCTGAATAGTGCTGCAATAAACATACGTGTGCATGTGTCTTTATAGCAGCATAATTTATAATCGTTTGGGTATATACCCAGTAATGGGATGGCTGGGTCATATGGTACATCTAGTTCTAGATCCTTAAGGAATCGCCATACTGTTTTCCATAATGGTTGAACTAGTTTACAATCCCACCAACAGTGTAAAAGTGTTCCTATTTCTCCACATCCTCTCCAGCACCTGTTGTTTCCTGACTTTTTAATGATCGCCATTCTAACTGGTGTGAGATGGTATCTCATTGTGGTTTTGATTTGCATTTCTCTGATGGCCAGTGATGATGAGCATTTTTTCATGTGTCTGTTGGCTGTATGAATGTCTTCTTTTGAGAAATGTCTGTTCATATCCTTTGCCCACTTTTTGATGGGGTTGTTTGTTTTTTTCTTGTAAATTTGTTGGAGTTCTTTGTAGGTTCTGGATATTAGCCCTTTGTCAGATGAGTAGATTGCAAAAATTTTCTCCCATTCTGTAGGTTGCCTGTTCACTCTGATGGTAGTTTCTTTTGCTGTGCAGAAGCTCTTTAGTTTAATGAGATCCCATTTGTCAATTTTGGCTTTTGCTGCCGTTGCTTTTGGTGTTTTAGACATGAAGTCTTTACCCATGCCTATGTCCTGAATGGTACTACCTAGGTTTTCCTCTAGGATTTTTATGGTATTAGGTCTAACATTTAAGTCTCTAATCCATCTTTTTTTTTAAATTTATTTATTATTATTATACTTTAAGTTGTAGGGTACATGTGCATAACGTGCAGGTTTGTTACATATGTATACTTTTGCCATGTTGCTGTGCTGCACCCATCAACTCGTCATTTACATCAGGTATAACTCCCAATGCAATCCCTCCCCCCTCCCCCCTCCCCATGATAGGCCCCGGTGTGTGATGTTCCCCTTCCTGAGTTCGAGTGATCTCATTTTTCAGTTCCCACCTATGAGTGAGAACATGCGGTGTTTGGTTTTCTGTTCTTGTGATAGTTTGCTAAGAATGATGGATTCCAGCTGCATCCAAGTCCATACAAAGGACTCAAACTCATCCTTTTTTATGGCTGCATAGTATTCCATGGTGTATATGTGCCTCATTTTCTTAATCCAATCTGTCACTGATGGACATTTGGATTGATTCCAAGTCTTTGCTATTCTGAATAGTGCTGCAATAAACATACGTGTGCATGTGTCTTTATAGCAGCATACTTTATAATCCTTTGGGTATATATCCAGTAATGGGATGGCTGGGTCATATGGTACATCTAGTTCTAGATCCTTGAGGAATCGCCATACTGTTTTCCATAATGGTTGAACTAGTTTACAATCCCACCAACAGTGTAAAAGTGTTCCTATTTCTCCACATCCTCTCCAGCACCTGTTGTTTCCTGACTTTTTAATGATTGCCATTCTAACTGGTGTGAGATGGTATCTCATTGTGGTTTTGATTTGCATTTCTCTGATGGCCAGTGATGATGAGCATTTTTTCATGTGTCTGTTGGCTGTATGAATGTCTTCTTTTGAGAAATGTCTGTTCATATCCTTTGCCCACTTTTTGATGGGGTTGTTTGTTTTTTTCTTGTAAATTTGTTGGAGTTCTTTGTAGGTTCTGGATATTAGCCCTTTGTCAGATGAGTAGATTGCAAAAATTTTCTCCCATTCTGTAGGTTGCCTGTTCACTCTGATGGTAGTTTCTTTTGCTGTGCAGAAGTTATTTAGTTTAATTAGATCCCATTTGTCAATTTTGGCTTTTGCTGCCATTGCTTTTGGTGTTTTAGACATGAAATCTTTGCCCATGCCTATGTCCTGAATGGTACTACCTAGGTTTTCTTCTAGGATTTTTATGGTATTAGGTCTAACATTTAAGTCTCTAATCCATCTTGAATTAATTTTGGTATAAGGAGTAAGGAAAGGATCCAGTTTCAGCTTTCTACTTATGGCTAGCCAATTTTCCCAGCACCATTTATTAAATAGGGAATCCTTTCCCCATTTCTTGTTTCTCTCAGGTTTGTCAAAGATCAAATGGCTGTAGATGTGTGGTATTATTTCTGAGGACTCTGTTCTGTTCCATTGGTCTATATCTCTGTTTTGGTACCAGTACCATGCTGTTTTGGTTACTGTAGTCTTGTAGTATAGTTTGAAGTCAGGTAGCGTGATGCCTCCAGCTTTGTTCTTTTGACTTAGGATTGTCTTGGAGATGCGGGCTCTTTTTTGGTTCCATATGTACTTTAAAGTAGATTTTTCCAATTCTGTGAAGAAACTCATTGGTAGCTTGATGGGGATGGCATTGAATCTATAAATTACCTTGGACAGTATGGCCATTTTCACTATATTGATTCTTCCTATCCATGAGCATGGTATGTTCTTCCATTTGTTTGTGTCCTCTTTGATTTCACTGAGCAGTGGTTTGTAGTTCTCCTTGAAGATGTCCTTTACATCCCTTGTAAGTTGGATTCCTAGGTATTTGATTCTCTTTGAAGCAATTGTGAATGGAAGTTCATTCATGATTTGGCTCTCTGTTTGTCTGTTACTGGTGTATAAGAATGCTTGTGATGTTTGCACATTAATTTTGTATCCTGAGACTTTGCTGAAGTTGCTTATCAGCTTAAGGAGATTTTGGGCTGAGAGAATGGGGTTTTCTAAATATACAATATGGTCGTCTGCAAACAGGGACAATTTGACTTCTTCTTTTCCTAACTGAATACCCTTGATTTCTTTCTCTTGCCTGATTGCCCTAGCCAGAACTTCCAACACTATGTTGAATAGGAGTGGTGAGAGAGGGCATCCCTGTCTTGTGCCAGTTTTCAAAGGGAATTTTTCCAGTTTTTGCCCATTCAGTATGATATTGGCTGTGGGTTTGTCATAAGTAGCTCTTATTATTTTGAGGTACGTTCCATCAATACCGAATTTATTGAGCGTTTTTTGCATGAAGGGCTGTTGAATTTTGTCAAAAGCCTTTTGTGCATCTATTGAGATAATCATGTGGTTCTTGTCTTTGGTTCTGTTTATATGCTGGATTATGTTTATTGATTTGCGAATGTTGAACCAGCCTTGCATCCCAGGGATGAAGCCCACTTGATCATGGTGGATAAGCTTTTTGATGTGTTGCTGAATCCGGTTTACCAGTATTTTATTGAGGATTTTGCATCGATGTTCATCAGGGATATTGTTCTAAAATTCTCTTTTTTTGTTGTGTCTCTGCCAGGCTTTGGTATCAGGATGATATTGGCCTCATAAAATGAGTTAGGGAGGATTCCCTCTTTTTCTATTGATTGGAATAGTTTCAGAAGGAATGGTACCAGGTCCTCCTTGTACCTCTGGTAGAATTCAGCTGTGAATCCATCTGGTCCTGGACTCTTTTTTGGTTGGTAGGCTATTAATTGTTGCCTCAATTTCAGAGCCTGCTATTGGTCTATTCAGGGATTCAACTTCTTCCTGGTTTAGTCTTGGAAGAGTGTAAGTGTACAGGAAATTATCCATTTCTTCTAGATTTTCTAGTTTATTTGCGTAGAGTGTTTATAGTATTCTCTGATGGTAGTTTGTATTTCTGTGGGGTCGGTGGTGATATCCCCTTGATCATTTTTAGTTGCGTCGATTTCATTCTTCTCTCTTTTCTTCTTTATTAGTCTGGCTAGTGGTCTGTCAATTTTGTTGATCTTTTCAAAAAACCAACTCCTGGATTCATTGATTTTTTGGAGGGTTTTTTGTGTCTCTATCTCCTTCAGTTCTGCTCTGATCTTAGTTATTTCTTGCCTTCTGCTAGCTTTCGAATGTGTTTGCTCTTGCTTCTCTAGTTCTTTTAATTGTGATGTTAAAGTGTCAATTTTACATCTTTCCTGCTTTCTCTTGTGGGCATTTAGTGCTATAAATTTCCCTCTACACACTGCTTTAAATGTGTCCCAGAGATTCTGGTATGTTGTATCTTTGTTCTCATTGGTTTCAAAGAACATCTTTATTTCTGCCTTCATTTTGTTATGTACCCAGTAGTCATTCAGGAGCAGGTTGTTCAGTTTCCATGTAGCTGAGCGGTTTTGAGTGAGTGTCTTAGTTCTGAGTTCTAGTTTGATTGCACTGTGGTCTGAGAGACAGTTTGTTATAATTTCTGTTCTTGTACATTTGCTGAGGAGTGCTTTACTTCCAATTACGTGGTCCATTTTGGAGTAAGTATGATGTGGTGCTGAGAAGAATGTATATTCTGTTGATTTGGGGTGGAGAGTTCTATAGACGTCTATTAGGTCTGCTTGCTGCAGAGATGAGTTCAATTCCTGGATATCCTTGTTAACTTTCTGTCTCGTTGATCTGTCTAATGTTGACAGTGGAGTGTTGAAGTCTCCCATTATTATTGTATGGGAGTCTAAGTCTCTTTGTAAGTCTCTAAGGACTTGCTTGATGAATCTGGGTGCTCCTGTATTGGGTTCGTATATATTTAGGATAGTTAGCTCTTCCTGTTGAATTGATCCCTTTACCATTATGTAATGGCCTTCTTTGTCTCTTTTGATCTTTGATGGTTTAAAGTCTGTTTTATCAGAGACTAGTATTGCAACCCCTGCTTTTTTTGTTCTCCATTTGCTTGGTAAATCTTCCTCCATCCCTTTATTTTGAGCCTATGTATGTCTCTGCATGTTAGATGGGTCTCCTGAATACAGCAGACTGATGGGTCTTGACTCTTTATCCAGTTTGCCAGTCTGTGTCTTTTAATTGGAGCATTTAGTCCATTTACATTTAAGGTTAATATTGTTATGTGTGAACTTGATCCTGCCATTATGATATTAACTGGTTATTTTGCTCATTAGTTGATGCAGTTTCTTCCTAACCTCAATGGTCTTTACATTTTGGCATGTTTTTGCAATGGCTGGTACCGGTTGTTCCTTTCCATGTTTAGTGCTTCCTTCAGGGTCTCTTGTAAGGCAGGCCTAGTGGTGACAAAATCTGTAAGCATTTGCTTATCTGTAAAGGATTTTATTTCTCCTTCACTTATGAAACTTAGTTTGGCTGGATATGAAATTCTGGGTTTAAAATTCTTTTCTTTAAGAATGTTGAATATTGGCCCCCACTCTCTTCTGGCTTTTTAGAGTTTCTGCTGAGAGATCTGCTGTTAGTCTGATGGGCTTCCCTTTGTGGGTAACCCGACCTTTCTCTCTGGCTGCCCTTAAGATTTTTTCCTTCATTTCAACTTTGGTGAATCTGGCAATTATGTGTCTTGGAGTTGCTCTTCTCGAGGAGTATCTTTGTGGCGTTCTCTGTATTTCCTGGATTTGAATGTTGGCCTGCCCTACTAGGTTGGGTGGGAAGTTCTCCTGGATGATATCCTGAAGAGTGTTTTCCAACTTGGTTCCATTTTCCCCCTCACTTTCAGGCACCCCAATCAGACGTAGATTTGGTCTTTTTACATAATCCCATACTTCTTGCAGGCTTTGTTCATTTCTTTTTCTTCTTTTTTCTTTTGGTTTCTCTTCTCGCTTAATTTCATTCATTTGATCCTCAATCGCTGATACTCTTTCTTCCAGTTGATCGAGTCGGTTACTGAAGCTTGTGCATTTGTCACGTATTTCTCGTGTCATGGTTTTCATCTCTTTCATTTCGTTTAGGACCTTCTCTGCATTAATTACTCTAGCCATCAATTCTTCCACTTTTTTTTCAAGATTTTTAGTTTCTTTGCGCTGGGTACGTAATTCCTCCTTTAGCTCTGAGAAATTTGATGGACTGAAGCCTTCTTCTCTCATCTCGTCAAAGTCATTCTCCGTCCAGCTTTGATCTGTTGCTGGCGATGAGCTGCGCTCCTTTGCCGGGGGAGATGCACTCTTATTTTTTGAATTTCCAGCTTTTCTGCCCTGCTTTTTCCCCATCTTTGTGGTTTTATCTGCCTCTGGTCTTTGATGATGGTGATGTACTGATGGGGTTTTGGTGTAGGTGTCCTTCCTGTTTGATAGTTTTCCTTCTAACAGTCAGGACCCTCAGCTGTAGGTCTGTTGGAGATTGCTTGAGGTCCACTCCAGACCCTGTTTGCCTGGGTATCAGCAGCAGAGGCTGCAGAAGATAGAATATTTCTGAACAGCGAGTGTACCTGTCTGATTCTTGCTTTGGAGGCTTCCTCTCAGGGGTGTACTCCTCCCTGTGAGGTGTGGTGTGTCAGACTGCCCCTAGTGGGGGATGTCTCCCAGTTAGGCTACTCAGGGGTCAGGGACCCGCTTGAGCAGGGAGTCTGTCCCTTCTCAGATCTCAACCTCCGTGTTGGGAGATCCACTGCTCTCTTCAAAGCTGTCAGACAGAGTCGTTTGCGTCTGTGCAGAGGTGTCTGTGTGTCTTAGTTTACTGTGCCCTGTCCCCAGAGGTGGAGTCTACAGAGACAGGCAGGTTTCCTTGAGCTGCTGTGAGCTCCACCCAGATCGAGCTTCCCAGCAGCTTTGTTTACCTACTTAAGCCTCAGCAATGGCGGGCGCCCCTCCCCCAGCCTCGCTGCTGCCTTGCCGGTAGATCACAGACTGCTGCGCTAGCAACGAGGGAGGCTCCCTGGGTGTGGGACCCTCCCGGCCATGTGTGGGATATGATCTCCTGGTGTGCCTGTTTCTTAAAGCGCAGTATTGGGGTGGGAGTTAGCCGATTTTCCAGGTGTTGTGTGTCTCAGTTCCCCTGGCTAGGAAAAGGGACTCCCTTCCCCCTTGCGCTTCCCAGGTGAGGCAATGCCTCGCCCTGCTTCAGCTCTCGCTGGTCGGGCTGCAGCAGCTGACCAGCTCCGATCGTCAGGCACTCCCCAATGAGATGAACCCAGTACCTCAGTTGAAAATGCAGAAATCACCGGTCTTCTGTGTCGCTCGCGCTGGGAGTTGGAGAGTGTAGCTGCTCCTATTCGGCCATCTTGCTCCGCCCCTCTACACCTTTCTTTTCTTAGGGCAGTTTGCTAACATGGTTTTTGCGGAATCTGCGAAGGGATATTTGGGAGTGTACTGAGGCCTATACTGAAAAAGGAAATATCCTCAGAAAAAAACTAGAAAGAAACATTCTGAGAAACTACTTTGTGATATGTGAATTCATCTTACAGAATTATACCATTCTTTTCATTGAGCAGTCTGATGACACTGTATTCATTGAATCTGCAATAAGATATTTGGGAGTGCATTGAAGCCTATGGTGACAAAGGAAGTATCCTCAGATAAAAAAACAAAAAGAAGCCTTCTGTAAAACTTATTTTTGATGTGTGAATTCATCTCACAGTGTTACACTGTTCCTTTCATTGAGAAGTTTACTAATATTTTTTTCCTGGAATCTGCAATGGGATATTCGGGAGAGTATTGAGGCCTACAGTGAAAGAGGAAGTATCCTCAGAGAAAAACTAGAAAGAAGCCTTCTGAGAAACAGTTTTGTGGTGTGTGAATTCATCTCACAGAGATACACCATTCTTTTCATGGAGCAGTTTTGTAGCACTGTTTTAGGGGACTCTGAAAAGTGATTTTTTTTAATCAAGTTGAAGCCTATGGTGAAAAAGGAAATATCCTCAGATAAAAACTAGAAAAAAGCTTTCTGAAAAACTGTTTTGTGATGCCTGAATTAATCTTACAAAGTTACACCCTTCTTTTCCATGAGCATTGTGATAACACTGTTTTCGTGGAATTTGCAATAGGATATTTGGGAGCACATTCAAGCCTGTGGTGACAAAGGAAGTATCCTCAGACAAAAACTAAAAAGGAGTTTTCTGAGAAACTGTTTTGTGATGTGTGAATTGAAGTCACAGATTTACACGTTTCTTTTCATGGAGCAGTTTCCTAACACTATTTTTGTAGAATATGCAAAGGGATATTTGTGAGCTCATTGAGGCCTATAGTGAAAAAGGAAATATCCTCATATAAAAACTACAGAAAACCTTTCTGTGAAAATACTTTGGGATTTTTGAATCCATCCCACAGAGTTACACAATTCTTTTCATGGGGCCGTTTGGTAGCAGTCTTCTTGGGGAATCTGAGAAGGGATGTTTCGGATTGCATTGAAGCCTTTAGTGACAAAGGAAATATACTCAGATAAAAATGAGAAAGAAGCTTTCTGAGAAACTGCATTGTGATGTGTGAATTCATTTCACCAAAGTACAAGATTGTTTCATTACAGCAGTTTGCTAGTACTGTTTCCATGGAATATGCAATTGGATATTTGGGAGCGCAGTGAAGCCTATGGTGCAAAAGGAAATATCCTCAGATCAAAACTAGAAAGAAGCTTCCTGAAAAACTGCTTTGTGATGCCTGAATTCATTTTACAAAGTTACACCCTTCTTTTCAATGAACATTGTGATAACAGTGTTTTCATGGAATCTGCAATAGGATGTTTGGGAGTGCATTCAAGCCTGTGGTGTAAAGGAAATATCCTCTAAGAAAAAAGAAAAAGAAGCTTTTTTAGAAACTCTTTGGTGATGTGTGAATTCAAGTCACAGATTTATACGTTTCTTTTCATGGAGCAGTTTCCTCATACTATTTTCGTAGAATATGCAAAGGGATATTTGTGAGCGCATTGAGACCTATAGTGAAATAGGAAATATCCTCATACAAAATCTACAAAGAAGCTTTCTGTGAAACTGCTTTGCGATTTTTGAATTCATCCCACAGAGTTACATGATTCTTTTCATGGAGCCGTTTGGTAGCACTGTTTTTAGGGAATCTGAGAAGGGATATTTCAGATCGTATTGAAGTCTATAGTGACAAAGGAAATATCTCAGATAAAAACTAGAAAGAACCTTTCTGAGAAACTTCTTTGTGGTGTGTTAATTAATCTCACAGAGTTACAACCTTCACTTAATGGAACAGTTTGCTAACACTATATTCGTAAAATCTACAAAGGGATATTTGGGAGCAAGTTGTGACCGATGGTGAAAAAGGAAGTATTCTCAGATAAAAACTAGATAGAAGCTTTCTGAGTAATTGCTTTGTGATGTGTGATTTGATCTCATGGAGTTACACCAGCCTTTTCATTTAGAATTTTGGTAGCACATTTTTGGGGAATGTAAGAAGGAATATTTTGAATTGCATTGAAGCCTATGATAACAAAGGAAATAGCCTCATATAAAATCAGAAAGAAGCTTTCTGAGAAAGTTCTTTGTGATGTGTGAATTCATCTCACAGACTTACATGAAGATTTTCATGGATCAGTTTGGTAGCACTGTTTTTGGGGAATCTGAGATGGGATATTTTTGATCACATTGAAGCCTACAGTGCAAAAGAAAATATCCTCAGACAAAAACCAAAAAGAAATTTTCTGAGAAACTGCTTTGGGATGTGTGAATTCATATCACAGAGTTACACCGTTTTTTCATTGAAAAGTTTGCTAACACTTTTTTCGTGGAATGTGCAGTGGGGTATTCTGGAGCGCATTGAGGAATATGGTGACAAAGGTAATATTCTCAGATAAAAACTAGAAAGAAGTTTTCAGAGAAACAGCTTTGTGAGGACTTAATTCAACCCACAGACTTACACCATTATTTTCATGGAGCCCTTTTGTAGCACTGTTTTTGGGGAATCTGAGAAGGAATACTTTGGATCCCATTGAGCCTTTGGTGACAAAGAAAATATCCCCGGACAAAAACTAGAAAGAACCTCTCTGAGAAACTGCATTTTGATGTGTGTATTCATCTTACAGAGTTACACAATTCTTTTCTTGGAGCTGTTTGCTAACACTGTTTTCGTGGAATCTGCAGTAGCATATTTGGCAGCGCATTAAAGACTATGGTGACAAAGGAAATATCCTCAGGCAAAAATTTAAAAAAAGCTCCTGAAAAACTGCTTTGTGATGTGTGAATTCATCTCACAGATGTACTTGTTTCTTTTCATGGAGCAGTTTGCTGGCACTGTTTTCGTGTATTCTGCAAAGGGATATTTGCGAGCACATTGAGACCTACAGTGAAAAAGGAAATATCATCATACAAAACCAAGAAAGAAGTTCTCTGAGAAACGGTTTGTGATTTGTGAATTCATCTCAGAGAGTTACATGATTCATTTCATGGAGCAGTTTGGTAGCACTGTTTTTGGGGAATCTGAGAAGGAATATTTTGCATTACATTGAAGCCTATAGGGACAAATTAAATATCCTCAGATAAAAACTAGAAAGAAGCTTTCTGAGAAACTTCTTTCTGATGTGTGAATTCATCTCACAGAGGTATACCATTCTTTTCATTGACATGTTTGCTAACACTTTTTTGTGGAATCTGCAATGAGATACTCGAGGGCACATTGATTAATATGGTGAAAAAGTAAATATCCTCAGATAAAAACTAGAAAGAAGCCTTCTGAGGAAGTTCTTTGTGATGTGTGAATTTGTCTTACAGAGTTACACCATACTTTTCATGAATGAGTTTGGTAGTACTATTTTTCGGGAATCTGAGAAGGGATATTTTGGATCGCATTGAATCCTATGGTGACAAAGGAAATATCCTCAGATAAAAACTAGAAAGAAGCATTCTGATAAACTTCTTTGTGTTATGTGTACTCATCTCAAAGAGTAACAACTTTATCTTCAAGGAGCAATTCGCTAACACTGTTTTTGTGGAATCTGCAATTGATATTTGGGAGCGAGTTGAGGCCGAAGGTGAAAAAGAAAATATCCTCAGACAAAAACCAGAAGGAAACTTTCTGAGAAACTGCTTTGTGATTTGAGAATTCAGCTCATGGAGTTACATTACTCTTTCATGGAGAAGTTTGGTAGCACTGTTTTTGGGAAATCTGAGAAGGGATATGATGGACTGCATTGAAGCCTGTAGTTACAAAGGAAATATCCTTAGATAAAAACTAGAAAGAAGACTTCTGAGAAACTTATTTGTGATATGTGAATTCATCTGTGTTACACCGTTCTTTTCACTGAGAAGCTTGCTAATACTTTTCTCGTGGAATCTGCAATGGGATATTCGGGAGCACATTGAGGCCTATAGTGAAAAAGGAAATATCCTCAGACAAAAACCAAAAAGCAGCTTTTTGAGAAACTGCTTTGTGATGTGTGAATTCATCTCACAGATTTACACGTTTCTTTTCATGGAGCAGTTTGCTAACACTGTTTTCGTGTAATCAGCAAAGGATATTTGCTAGCGCATTGAGGCCTACAGTGAAAAAGGAAATACCCTAATACAAAAACTAGAAAGAAGTTTTCTGAGAAACTGTTTTGTGATTTGTGAATTCGTCTCACCATTTCACAATTCTTTTCATGGAGCAGTTTGGTAGCACTGTTTTTGGGGAATCTGAGGAGGGATAATTTTGATTGCATCGAAGCCCATGGTGACAAAGGAATTATCCTCAGATAAAAACTAGAAAGAAGCTTTATGAGAAACTTCTTTGTGATTTTTGTATTCACCTCACAAGGTTACACTTTTCATGGAATAGTATGTTAACACTGTTTTCATGGAATCTGCAAATGGACATTTGGGAGCATATTGAGGCCTATGGTGAGAAAGGAAATATCCTCAGATAAAAACGAGAAAGAAGTTTTCTGAGAAACTGGTTTATGATGTGTTAATTCATCTCACGGAGTTACACGATTCCTTTCAAGGATCAGTTTGGTAGCAATCTTTTTCGGGAATCTGAGAAGGGATATTTTGGATCACATTGAAGCCTATGGTAGCAAAGAAAATATCATCAGATGAAAACTAGAAAGAAACTTTCTGAGAAAGTTCCCTGTGATGTGAGAATTCATCTCACAGTTACACCTTTCTTTTCATGGAGCAGCTTGCTAACACTGTTTTCATGGAATCTGCAAATGGATGTTTCGGAGCCCATTGAGGCATATAGTGAAAAGGGAAATATCCTCAGAGAAAAACTAGAAAGAAGCTCTCTGAGAAATTGCCTAGCGATGTGTGAATTCATCTCAAAGAGTTACACTGATCTCTTCATGGAGCAGTTTGCTAACATTGTTTTCGTGGAATCTGCAAAGGGATAATTGGGAGTGCATTGAGGACTTTAGTGAAAAAGGAAATATCCTCAGATAAAAGCTAGAAAGAAATTGTCTGAGAAACTGCTTTATGATGTGTGA
This sequence comes from Macaca thibetana thibetana, assembly GCF_024542745.1. Classification (NCBI taxonomy): domain Eukaryota; kingdom Metazoa; phylum Chordata; class Mammalia; order Primates; family Cercopithecidae; genus Macaca; species Macaca thibetana. The sequence goes on from NC_065596.1 coordinate 2,455,928, forward strand.
ATTCATCTGACAAACTTACACCATTCTTTTCATTCAGCAGTTTGATAACATTGTTTTCATGGAATCTGAAATAGGATATTTTGGAGTGCATGGAAGCCTCTGATGAAAAAGGAGCTATCCTCAAATAATAACTAGAAATAAACTTTCTGAGAAACTGCTTAGTGATGTGTGAATTCATCTCACCGAGTTACACTTTTCTTTTCAGTGACCATTTTGATAACACTGTTTTCTTAGAATATGCAATGGGATATCTTGGAGCACATTGAAGCTTATGGTGACATAGAATATATCCTCATATAAAATCTAGAAAGAAACATTCTGAGAAACTGCTTTGTGATGGGTTAATTCATCTAACACCATTACACGATTCTTTTCATGGATCAGTTTTGTAGCACTGTTTTTGGGCAATCTGAGAAGCGATATTTTGGATTGCTTTGAATTCTATGGTGACAAAGGAAATATCTTCGGATAAAAACTAGAAAGAAGCTTTCTGAAAACTTCTTTGTGATATGTGAATTCATCTCACAGAGTTACACCTTTTTGGCTATGGAGCAGTGTGTTAACACCGTTTTTGTGGAATCTGCAAAGGGATATTTGGGAGTACAATGAGGCCTATAGAGATAAAGGAAACATCCTCAGATAAAAACTAGACAGAATCTTTCGGAGAAAATGGTTTATGATGTTTGAATTCATCTCAGAGTTTCACTGCTCTTTTCATTCAGCAGTTTGCTAACACTGTTTTCGTGGAATCTGCAATGGGATATTTCAGAGCACATTGAAGCTTATGGTGACAAAGGAAATATCCTCTGACAAACACTGGAAAGCAGCATTCTGAGAATCTGCTTTGAGACTTTTGAATTGATCTCACAGAGTTACACGATTATTTTAACGGATCAGATTGCTAGCACTGTTTTTCAGGAATCTGAGAAGGGATATTTGGGATCACATTGAATCCTATGGTTTAAAGGAAATGTCCTAAGATAAAAACTAGAAAGAAGTTTTCTGAGAAAGTTCTTTGTGATATTTGAACTCCTCTCACAGAGATACACCGTTCTTTTCATTGAGCATTTTGATAACACTGATTTTGTGGCATCTGCAATAGGATATTTGGGAGCACATTGAAGCCTATGGTGACAAAGGAAATATCGTCAGATAAAAACTAGAAAGAAGGTTCCTGATAACCTGCTTGGCGTTGTTGGAATTAATCTCAGAGAGACACACGTTTCTTTTCATGGAGCAGTTTGTTAGCACTGTTTTTGGGGAGTCTGAGGAGGGATATTTTGGATCACCTTGAAGCCTATGGTGACAAAGGAAATATCCCTAGATAAAAACTAGAAAAAAAGCTTTCTGAGATAGTTCTTTGTGATGTGTGAATTCTTCTCAAAGAAGTACACGTTTCTATTCATGGAGCATGTTAACCTTGTTTATGTGGAATCTGCCAGGGATATTTGAGAGCATATTGAGGCCTATGGTGAAAAAGGATATATCCTCAGATTAAAAACTAAAATGAAGCTTACTGAGAAACTGCTTTCTGATGTGTGAATTCATCTCTCAGAGTGACACTGTTCCTTTCATTGAGCAGTTTGCTAACACTGTTTTCTTGGTAGCTGCAATAGGGTATTTTTGATCACTTTGAAGCCTTTGGTACAAAGGAAATATCCTCAGATAAAATCTAGAAAGAATCTTTCTGAGAAACTGCTTTGTGATGTTTGAATTCATCTCACAGAGTTACACCTTTCTCTTCATGGAGCAGTTTGTTAGCACTGTTTTTGGGGAATCTGAGAAGGGATATTTTGGATCGCCTTGAATCCTATGGTAACAAAGGAAATATGCTCAGATAAAAACTAGAAAAAAGCTTTCTGAGATAGTTCTTTGTGATGTGTGAATTCTTCTCAAAGAGTTACACCTTTCTTTTCATGGAGCAGTTTCATAACACTGTTTTCGTGGAATCTGCAAAGGGATGTTTGGGAGCACATTGAGGACTATAATGAAAAAGGAAATATTCTCAGATAAAGAAAAGAAAGAAACTTTCTGAGAAACTGCTTTGTGATGTGTGAATTCATCTCACATAGTTTCACCATTCTTTTCTTATATCAGTTGGCAACACTGTTGTTGTGGAATCTGAGAAGGGATATATTGGATTGCATCGAAGCCTAGGCTGACAAAGGAAATACTCTCAGATAAAAACTGGAAACTCTTTCAGAGAAACTGCTTTGTGATGTGTGAATTCATCTCACAGAGATACACCTTTCTTTACATTGAACAGTTTACTAGCACTCCTTTCGTGGAATCTGCAATAGGATGTTTTGGAGTGCAATGAAATCCATGGTAAAAAAAGGATATATCCTCAGATAACAACTAAAAGAAGCCTTCTGAGAAACTGTGTTGTGATGTGTGAATTCATCTCACAGGGTTTCACTGTTCTCTCATTGAGCAGTTTGCTAACACTGTTTTCTTGGAATCTGCAATGGATATTTGGGAGTGCATTGAAGCTAATGGTAACAAAGGAAATATCTTCATACAAAAACTAGAAAGTAGTTTTCTGAGAAACCACTTTGTGATGTGTTAGTTTATCTCACAGAATTACACGATTCTTTTCATGGAGCAAATTGGTAGCACTGTTTTGGGGGACTCTGAGAAGTGATATTTTTGCTTGCTTTGAAGCCTTTGGTGACAAAGGAAATATTCTCATATGAAATATAGAAAGTGTCTTAATTTAATTTAATTTAATAACTGTCTTAATTTAATACTTAATTTAGGATAGCTAAATAATTAAACAAGAGACCAAAGTACATAAGAAAGTGACAGTCTTTTATTGCAAATATGCACACACTCTCGGGCGAGGTTCTCCAGTCCTCAGGTATGGGACCAGGGAAGTCACGCCGGCACTCTTGGGTGAGGTTCTCCAGTCCACAAGTAGGAGGGGCTGAAGAAGTCACACAGGCTCCTGCCGGCGGCAGACTTTTATGCATTGGTACTGGAAGGGGGAGGGCAGTGGGCAGGATAAGGGCGTGATAGGGGCGTCTCTGTAGGCGTGGCCAGGTAAGTTTCGATCTCTTCCGATTGACATCACCTGGCACATGCTCGGTTGTCCTGCACTTATTCGTGTACGGGAAAGTTGGTGATGAAGAACCCGGAAGCAATCGGGACTATGCCATCTTGTTCACCTTCCTCCATTTTGTCCCTTCTCCTTCATCCAAACAGAAAGAAGCTTTCTGAGAAACTGCTTTGTGAAGTGGGAATTCATCCCACAGAGTTACACCATTCTTTTAAGTGAGAAGTTTGCTAACACTTTTTTCAGGGAATCTGCATTGGGATATTCCAGAGCTCATTGAGGAATATGGGGGAAAAGGTAATATCCTCAGATAGAAACTAGAAAGAAACTTTCTGAGAAACTGCTTTGTGATGTGTTAGTTTATCTCACAGAGTTACACGATTCTTTTCATGGGTTATTATGGTAGCAGTGTTTTTGGGGAATGTGCAAAAGGACATTTTGGATCTCATTGAAGCCTATGTTGAGAAAGGAAATATCGTCAGATAAAAACTAGAAAGAATCTTTCTGAGAAACGTCTTTGTGACGTGTGAATTCATCTCACTGAGTTACACCTCTCTTTTCATGGAGCAGTTTGTTAACAATGTTTTCATGGAATCTGCAATAAGATAGTCCAGAGCACATTGAGGCCTATTGTGAAAAATGAAATATCCTCATATAAAAACTAGAAAGCAGCTTTCTGAGAAACAGCTTTGTGATGTGTTATTTCATCTCACACAGGTACATGATAGTTTTCAAGTATGAGTTTGGTAGGAGTGTTTTTGGGGTATCTGAGAAGGGATATTTTGGATTGCCTTGAAGCCTATGGTGACAAAGGAAATATCCTCTGATAAAAACTAGAAAGAATCTTTCTCAGAAAGTTCTTTGTGATGTGTGAATTCATCTCACAGAGTTAAAGCTTTCTTCTCATGGACGAGTTTGATAACACTGTTTTCCTGGAATCTACAATAGGATATTTGGCAGAGCATTGAGGCCTATGGTGACATAGAAACTATCCTCAGATAAAAACCAAAAGAAAGCTTTCTGAGAAATGGCTTGTGATGTGTGAATACACCTCACAGAGTTACACTGTTCTTTACACTCTGAAGTTTGCTAAAACTTTTTTCCTTTATTCTGCAATGGGATATTTGAGAGCACATTCAGGAATATGGTGAAAAAGGAAATATCCTCAGATAAAAACAAGAAACATGTTTTCTGAGAAACTGCATTATGACATGTGAATTCATCACACAGAGTTACACGTTGTTTTTCCATGGAGCAATTTACTGACACTATTTTCATGGAATCTGCAAAGAGATATTTGTGAGCAAATTGAGGCAAACAGTGAAAAGGGAAATATCCTCATACAAAAACTAGAAAGAAGCTTTCTGAGAAACTTCTTTGTGAATTCTTCTCACAGAGTTACACCTCTCTTTTCATGGAGGGGTTTGCTAACACTCTTTTCACGGTATCTGTAGTGGGATTTTCTGGAGCGCATTGAGGCCTTAAGTGAAAAAGGAAATATCCTCATATAAAAATTAGAAAGAAGCTTCCTGAGAAACCACTTTGTGATGTGTGATTTCATCTAACAGAGTTACACGATCCTTTTCATGAATCAGTTTGGTACCACTGATTTTGGGGAATCTGAGAAGGGATATATTGGATTGCATTGAAGAATATGGTGACAAAGGAAATATCCTCAGATAAAAACTAGGAAGAATCATTCTGAGAAAGTTCCTTGTAATGTGTGAATTCACATCACAGAATTACACCTTTCTTCTCATGCAGCAGTTTGATAACACTGTTTTCATGGAATCTGCAATAGGATATTTGGGAGTGCATTGAGGCTTATGGAGACAAAGGAACCATCCTCAGATAAAAAACAAAGAGAAGTTTTCTGTGAAACAACTTTATGATGTGTGTATTCACATCACAGGGTTACACCTTTTTTTCATAGAGAAGTTTGCTATCACTTTTTTTCTTTATTCTGCAATGGGATATTTGAGAGCACATTGAGGAATATGGTGAAAAAGGAAATATCCTCAGATAAAAACTAGAAAGAAGTTTTGTGAGAAACTGCATTGTGATATGTGAATTCATCTCACAGAGTTACACCATTCTTTTCATGGAACAGTTTCACAACTTTGTTTTTGGGGAATATGAGAAGGGATATTTTGGATCGCACTGAAGCCTATGGTGACAAAGGAAGTATCCACAGATAAAAACTAGAAAGAAGCTTTCTGAGAAAGTTCTTTGTGATGGGTGAATTCATCTCACAGAGTTACACCTTTCTTTTCATTGTGCAGTTTGCTAACACTATTTTCCTGGAATCTGCAATGGGATATTTGGGAGCTCATTGAGGCCTATGGTGAAAAAGGAAATATCCTTAGATAAAAACTACAAAGAAGTTTTCTAAGAAAGCGCTTTGTGATGTGTGAATTCATTTCACAGAGTTAAACTGTTGTTTTCATTGAGCAATTTGATAACACTGTTTTCGTGGAATCTGCAATTGGATATTTGGGCGCACATTGAAGCCTATGGTGACAAATTTAATATGCTCAGACAAAAACCAAAAAGAACCTTTCTGACAAACTGCTTTGCGATGAGGGAATTCATCTCACAGATTTACACCTTTTTTTCATGGAGAATTTTGCTAACAGTTTTCATGGAATCTGCAATGGGATATCCCAGAGCCATTAAGGCCTATAGTGAAAAAGGAAATATCCTCATATAAAAATTAGAAAGAAGCTATCTGAGAAACCCCTTTGTGATATGGTATTTCATCTCACAGAGTTACATGATTCTTTTCATGGAACAGTTTGGTAGCACTGTTTTTGGGGAATCTGAGAAGGGATACTTTGGATCACTTTGAAGCCTATGGTGACAAGGGAAGTATCCTCAGATAAAAATCAGAAAGAAGCTTTCTGAGAAAGTTCTGTGTGATCTGTGAATTCAACTCACAGAGATACACCTTTGTTTTCGTAGAGGAGTTTGCAAACACTTTTCCTGAAATTTGCAAAGGGATATTTGGGAGCACCTTGAGGCCTATGGTTAAAAAGGAAATATCCTCTGATAAAAACTAGAAAGAAGCTTTCTGAGAAACTGCTTTGTGATGTGTGAATTCATCTCACAGAGTTACACTGTTCTTTTCATTGAGTAGTTTGCTAACACTATTTTCTTGGGATCTGCAATAGTATATTTCGTAGCGCTTTGGTGACAAATGCAATATCCTCATATAAAAACTAGACAGAAGCGTTCTGAGAAAATGCTTCATGATGTACTAATTCATCATACAGTGTTACAGTATCCTTTTCATGGATCAGTTTGGTAGCAGTGTTTTTGCTTAATCTGACAAGGGATATTTTGGATCGCATTGAAGTCTACGATGGCAAAGGAAATATTCTCAGGTAAAACTAGAAAGAATCTTTCTGAGAAAGTTCTTTCTGATGTGTTAATTTGTTTCATGGAGTTGCACCTTTCTTTTCATGGAGTGGTTTGCTAACACTGTTTTCATGGAATCTGCAATGGGATATTCTGGAGCGCCCTGAGGCCTACGGCGAAAAGGAAATATCCTCAGGTAAAAACCAGAAAAAAGCTTTCTGAAAAACAGCTTTGTGATGTTTGAAATCATCTTGCAGAGTTACATCATTTTTCGCAATAAGCAGTTGGATAACATGGTTTTTGTGGAATATGCAACAGGATATTTTTGAGTGCATTGCAGCCTATGGTTACAGAGGAAATATCTTCAGATAAAAACAAAAAGAAGCTTTCTGTGAAACTGCTTTGCAATGTGTGAGTTCATCTCACAGATTTACTCCTTCCTTTTCATATAGCAGTTTGCTAACACTATTTCCTGGAATCTACAAAGGGATATTCGTGAGCATATTGAGGCAAACAGTGAAAATGGAAATATCCTCAGGCAAAAACTCGAAAGAAGCTTACTGAGAAACTGCTTTGTGATTTGCAAATTCATCTCACAGAGGTACATGATTATTTTCATGCAGTAGTTTGGTAGCACTGTTTTTGGGAAAATTTGAGAAGGGATATTTTGGAACGCATTGAAGCCTATGGTGACAAAGGAGATATCCTGAGATAAAATCTAGAAAGAAACATTCTGAGAAACTTCTTTGTTATGTGTGAATTCATCTCACAGAGTTACACCGTTCTTTTCATTGAGAAGTTTGTTGTCACTTTTTTCATGGAATATGTGATGGGATATTTCAGAGTGAGTTGAAGAAGTTTGCTAAAACTTTTTTCCTTTATTCTGCAATGGGATATTTGAGAGCACATTGAGGAATATGGTGAAAAAGGAAATATCCTCAGATATAAACTAGAAAGAAGATTTCTGAGAAACAGCTTTGTGATGTGAGTATTCACATCACAAAGTCAGAGAGTTACACCATTCTTTTCATGAAGCAGTTTGGTATCACTCTTTTTGGGTAATCTGAGAAGGGATACTTTCAATCGCATTGAAGCCTAGGTTGACAAAGGAAATGTGCCCAGAAAAAAACTAGAAAGAAGCTTTCTGAGAAGCTGCTTTGTGATGTGTGAATTCATCTCACGGATGTACACCTTTCTTTTCATAGAACAGTTTGCTAACACTGTTTTTGTGGAATCTGCAAAGGGATATTGGGGAGCGTTTTGAGACCTATGGTGAAAAAGGAAATATTCTCAGATAAAAACTAGAAAGAGGCTTTCCGAGAAACTGCTTTGTGGTGGGTGAATTCATCTCACAGAGATAAATCATCCTTTTCATTAAGCAGTTTGGTAATACTGTTTCTGTGGAATATGCAAAGGGATATTTGGGAGTGGATGGAAGTCAATGTTGAATAAGGAAATATCTTCTGGTAAAAACTGGAGAGAAAGTTTCTGATAACTCCTTGTGATGTGTGCATTCATCTCATAGAGGTAAAGCTTTGGGTTGAAAGAGCAGTTTTGGTATCACTTTTTTTGTGGTGTCAGATAAGGGATATTTGGGATTGCATGGAAGCCAATGGTGGAAATGGAAATATCCTGAGATAAAATTTAGAAAGAAGCTGTCTGAGAAATTTCTTTCTGATGGGTGAATTCGTCACAGAGAGTTACAATTTTGTTTCCTTTGAGCAGTTTGGTAGCACTGCTTTTATGAAATCTGCAAAGGAATATTCAGGAGCTCCTAGAGGCCTATGGTGAAAAAGGAAATAATTTCAGATAAAAACTGGAGAGAAGCTCCTTGAGAAAAGGTTTTGTGTTGTGTGTATTTACCTCATAGAGTTTAACCTTTTTGTTGATTGAACAGTTCATCATCACTGTTTTTGTGGTATCTGAGAAGGGATATTTGGAAGTACATTGAAGCCTATGGTGGAAAAAGAAACATCCTCAGATAAAAACTAGAAAGAAGTTTCCCGAGAAACTGCTTTGTGATGATGAATTTATCTCAGTGTTAAAACTTTCTTTTCATTGTGCAGTTTGGTAGCACTGTTTATGAGGAATCTGCAGAGGGATATTTGGAAGCACATAGAGGCCAAAGGTGAAAATAGAAATTTCTTCAGGTAAAAACTGGAGTGAAGATTTTGGAGAAACTCCTTTGTGATGTGTCCATTCATCTCATAGAGGTAAACATTTTTGTTGAAGTAGCACTTTGGCATCTCTGTTTTTGTGGTGTATGGGAAGGGATATTTGGGAGCACATTGAACCCTGTTGGTGGAAAAGGAAATATCCTCATATAAAAACTAGAAAGAAGCTTTCTGAAATACTGCTTTGTGATGTGTTAATTCATCTCACAGAGTAACATGATTCTTTTCATGGATCAGTTTGGTAGCACTGTTTTTGGGGAACCTGAGAAGGGATATTTTGGATTGCATTGAAACCTATGGTGACAAAGAAAATATCCTCAGATAAAAACTAGAAAGAAGAGGGCTTGAAGTCTATGGTGACAAAGGAAATATCCTCAGGCAAAAAGAAGGTTTCTGAGATACTGCTTTGTGATGTGTGAATTCATCTCGCATATTTACACCTTTCTATTCATGGAGCAGTTTACTAACACTGTTTTCATGGAATCTGCAAAGGGATATATGGGAGCACTTTGAGATCTATGGTGAAAAACGAAATATCCTCAGATAAATCTAGAAAGAAGCTTTCTGAGAAACCGCTTTGTGGTGTGTGAATTCGTCTCACAGAGATAAATCATCCTTTTCATTAAGCAGTTTGGTAACACTGTTTTTGTGGAATATGCAAAGGGATATTCAGGAGTGGATGGAGGTCAATGTTGAATAAGGAAATATCTTCAGTTAAAAACTGGAGAGAAAGTTTCTGATAACTCCTTTGTGATATGTGCATTCATCTCATAGAGGTAAAGCTTTTTGTTGAGAGAGTAGTTAGGCATCACTGTTTTTGTGGTGTCTGAGAAGGGATATTTGGGAGCGCATGGAAGCTGCTGGTGCAAAAGGAAATATCCCGAGATGAAAACTAGAAAGAAACTCTTTGAGAAATGTCTTTGGAATGGGTGAATTCATCACACAGAATTACACGTTTGCTTTATTTGAGCAGTTTGGTAGCACTGTTTTTGTGGAATCCACAAAGGGATATTCAGGAGCTCTTAGAGGCCTACGGCGAAAAAGGAAATAACTTCAGATAAAAACTGGAGAGAATCTCTTTGAGAAAAGGTTTTGTTTTGTGTGTATTCAGCTCATAGAGTTTAATTTTTTTGTTGATTGAGCAGTTCATCAACACTGTTTTTGTCGTATCTGTGGAGGGATATTTGGGAGCATTTTCAAGATTATGATGGAAAAGGAAATATCCTCAGATAAAAACTAGAAAGAAGCCTCCTGAGAAACTGTTTTGTGATGGGTGAATTTGTCTCACAGCATTAAAACTTCCTTTCATTGTGCAGTTTGGTAACACTGTTTTTGTGGAATCTGCAGAGGGATATTTGGGAGCACATAGAATCCAAAGGTGAAAATAGAACATTCTTCAGGTAAAAACTGGAGAGAAGATTTCTGAGAAACTGTTCTGTGATACATGCATTCATCTCATAGAGCTAAATGTTTTTGTTTGGAGAGCACTTTGGCATCTCCGTTTTTGTGGTGTCTGGGAAGGGATATTTGGGAGCACATTGAACCCTCTGGTGTAAAAGGAAATATCCTCATATAAAAACTAGAAAGAAGCTTTCTGAAATACTGCTTTGTAATGTGTTAATTCATCTCACAGAGTACCACGATTCTTTTCATGGATCAGTTTTGTAGCAGTGTTTTTGGGGAATCTGAGAAGGGATATTTTGGATCCCATTGAAGCCTATGGTGACAAAGGAAATATCCTTAGATTTAAACTAGGAAGAAGCTTTCTGAGAAACATTTTGTAATATGTGAATTCATCTTTCAGAGTTACACCATTCTTTTAATTGATCAGTTGGCTAGCACTGTTTTCGTGGAATCTGCAAACATATACATTGGAGCGCATTGAGGCCTATGGTGAAAAATAAAATATTCTCAGATAAAAATAGAAAGAATCCTTCTGAGGAAGTGCTTTGTGATGTGTGAATTCATCTCACAGTATTACACTGTAGTTTTCATTGAGGAGTTTACTAACACTGTTTTCCTGGAGTCTGCAATGGGATATTTTGGAGCACATTAAAGCTTATGGTGACATAGGAAATATCCTCATATAACAACTAGAAAGGGGTATTCTGAGAAATTGCTTTGTGATGCATTAATTCATCTCACAGAGTTACACAATCCTTTTCATTGATCAGTTTGGTAGCAGTGTTTTGGGGGAATCTGAGAATTCATATTTTGAATCGCATTGAAGCCTATGGTGACAAAGGAAATATCCTCAGATCAAAACAAGCAGGAAGCTTTCTGAGAAAGTTCTTTGTGATGTGTGAACTCATCTCAGAATGCTACACCTTTCTTTTCAAGGAGCAGTTTGCTAACACTGTTTTCATGGAATCTGCAAAGGGATATTCTGGAGCGCGTTGAGGCCTTTAGTGACAAAGTAAATATCCTCATGTAAAAACTAGAAGGAAACTTTCTGAGAAAAAGTTTCTGATGTGTGAATTCATCTTACAGAGTTAAACCACTCTTTTCATTGAGCAGCTTGTTAACACTGTTTTCGTCATATCTACAATAGGGTATTTGGGAGCACTTTGAAGCCTATGGTGACATAGGAAATATGCTCAGATAAAAACCAAAAAGAAGCTTTCTGTGAAACTGCTTTTTGATGTGTGAATTCATCTCACCGAATAACACTGTTATTTTCATTGAGAAGTTTGTTAACACTTTTTCCTTTGATCTGCAATAGGATATTTGGGAGTGCATTGAGGAAGATGGTGGAAAAGGAAATGTTCTCAGATAAAAACTAGAAAGAAGCTTTCTGAGACCCTGCTTTCTGATGTGTGAATTCATCTCACAGATTTACACTGTTCTTTTCATTGAGCAGTTTTCTAACACTGTTTTTGTGGAATCTGCAAAGGGATATTTCTGAGCGCTCTGAGGCCTATGCTGAATAAGGAAATATCCTAAGATAAAAAGTAGAAAGAAGCTTTCTGAGAAACTGTTTTGTCATGTGTGAATTTGTCTCACGGAGATAACACTGTTCTTTTCATTTACCAGTTTGCTAACACTCTTTTCTAGGATTCTGCAATGGGATATTTCCGAGTGAATTGAAGCTTGTGGTGACAAAGGAAATATCCTCATGTAAAAACTAGAAAGAAGCATATTGAGAAACCACTTTTTGATGTGTCAATTCATCTCACAGAGTTATATGATTCTTTTCATGGAACAGTTTGCTAGCACAGTTTTTGAGGAATCTGAGAAGGGGTATTTTTGATTGTATTGAAGCCGATGGTGACAAAGGAAATATCTACAGACAAAAACTAGAAAGAAGATTTCTGAAAAAGTTCTTTTTGATGTGTGAAATCATCTCACAGAGTTACACCTTTCTTTTCATGGAGCAGTTTACTAACACTATTTTCGTGGAATCTGCAATAGGATATTTGGGAGGGCATTGAAGACGATGGTGACAAAGGAAATATCCTCAGATAAAAACCAAAAAGAAGCTTTCTGTGAAACTGCTTTGTGATGTGTGAATTCACCTCACTGGATAACACTGTTCTTTTCATTGAGAAGTTTGCTAACACTTTTCTCATTTAATCTTCAATGGTATATTCAGGAGCACATTGAAGAATACAGTGAAAAAGGAATTATCCTCAGATTAAAAACTAGAAAGAAGCTTTCAGGGAAACGCCTTTGTGATGTGTGCATTCATCTCATAGAGCTAAACGTTTCTGTTGAGGGAAAACTTTGGCATCAGTGTTTTTGTGGCATCTGAGAAGGGATATCTGAGAGTGCATTGAAGCCCATGGTGGTGTAGGAAATATCCTCAGACAACAACCAACAAGAAGCTTTCTGAGAAACTGCTTTCTGATGTTTGAATTCATCTCACAGATTTACACCTTGTTTTCCATGGAGCAGTTTGTTAACATTATTTTCATGGAATCTGCAAAGTTATATTCACAAGTACATTGAGGCAAACGATGAAAACGGGAATATCCTCAGACAAAAACTAGAAAGAAGCTTTCTGACAAACTGCTCTGTGATTTGTGAATACATCTCACAGAACTACACAGTTCTTTTCATGGTGAAGTTTGGTAGCACTGTTTTTGGGGAATCTCTGAAAGGATATTTTGGATCACATTGAAACCCATGGTGACGAAGGAAATATCTTCTGACAAAAACAAGAAAGAAGCTTTCTGAGAAAATTCTTTGTGGTGTGTGAATTTATCTCACAGAGTTACACCTTTCTTTTCGTGGAGCAGTTTGCAGACACTGTTTTCATGGAATCTGGAAAGTAAAGCATGGGAGCGCATTGAGGCCTATTTTGTAAAAGGAAATATTCTCAGATAAAAACTGGAAAGAAGCTTTCTGAGAAACTACTTTCAGATGGGTGAATTCATTTCACAGAGATACACTATTGTTTTCATTGAGCAGTTTGATAACACTGTTTTTGTGGAATCTGAAATTTGATATTTGAGAGCACATTGAACCTTATGGTGACAAAGGAAATATCCTCAGACAAAAAAAACAAAAAGAATCTTTCTGTGAAACTGTTTTGTGATGTATAAATTCACCTTATCGAGTATCACTGTTCTTTTCATTGAGAAGTTTGCTCGCACTTTTTTCGTTTAATCTTCAATGGTATATTCGGGACCACTTTGAGGAATACATTGAAAAAGGAAATATCCTCAGATGAAAACTAGAAAGAAGCTTTCAGAGAAACTCCTTTGTGATGTGTGCATTCATCTCATAGAGCTAAACGTTTCTGTTGAGGGAGCACTTTAGCATCAGTGTTTTTTTGGTGTCTGAAAAGGGATATCTGAGAGTGTATTGAAGCCCATAGTTGCAAGGGAAATATCCTCAGACAACAACCAACAAGAAGTTTCTGAGAAACAACTTTCCAATGTTTGAATTCATCTCACAGATTTGCACCTTGTTTTCCATGGAGCAGTTTGCTAACACTATTTTCATGAAATCTACGAAGGTATATTCACAAGTGCATTGAGGCAAATGGTGAAAACGGAAATATCCTCAGACAAAAACTAGAAAGAAGCTTTCTGACAAACTGCTTTGTGATTTATGAATACATCTCACAGATTTACATGGTTCTTTTCATTGAGAAGTTAGGTAGCACTACGTTTTTGGAATCTCAGAAGGGATATTTTGTATCACGTTGAAGCTTATGGTGACAAAGGAAATATCTTCCGACAAAAACAAGAAAGAAGCTTTCTGAGAAAGTTCTTTGTGATGTGTGAATTCATCTCACAGAGTTACACCTTTGTTTTCATGGAGCTGTTTGCAAACACTGATTTTGTGGAATCTGGAAAGTGAAGTATGGGAGTGCCTTGAGGCCTATATTGTAAAAGGAAATATTCTCAGATAAAAACTGGAAAGAAGCTTTCTGAGAAACTACTTTCAGATGGGTGAATTCATTTCACAGAGATACACGGTTGTTTTCATTGAGCAGTTTGATAACATTGTTTTCGTGGAATCTGAAATAGGATATTTGAGAGCACATTGAAGCCTATGGTGACAAAGGAAATATCCTCAGACAAAAACCAAAAGAAGCTTTCTGAGAAACTTCTTTGTGCTGTGTGAATTCATCTCACAGATTTACACCTTTCTTTTCTTGGAGCAGTTTGCTAACAACGTTTTCGTGGAATCTGCAAAGGGATATTCAGGAGTGCTTTGAGGCCTATGGTGAAAAAGGATATATCCTCACACAAAAACTAGAAAGAAGCTTTCTGAAAAATTCTTTGTGATGGGTGAATTCTTCTCACAGAGATACACCTTTCTTTTCATTGAGCAGCCTGTTAGCACTGTTTTTGGAGATCTGCAAAGTGATTTCTCGGAGCTCATAGAGGCCTATGGTGAAAAAGGAAATATCTGCTGATAAAAACTGGAGAGAAGGTTTTGAGAAACTGTTTTGTGATGTGTGTATTCACCTCATAGAAATACCATTTTGTTAATTCATCAGTTTGGTATCACTGTTTCTGTGGTGTCTGAGAAGGGATATTTAGGAGTGCATTGAGGCTGATGGGGGAAAACTAAACACGCATAGATAAAAACTAGAAAAGAATTTTCAGAGAAATTTCTTTGTGATGGGTGAATTCATCAGGCACACTTACACCTTTCTTTTCTTTGCAAAGTTTGGTAGCACTGTTTTTATGGAATCTGCCAAGGGATATTCCGGAGCTCCTAGAGGCCTATAGTGAAAAAGGAAATAACTTCAGATTAAAACCTTGGAGAAGATCTTCGAGAAACAGTTGTGTGATGTCTACATTCATCTCAGAGTATAACATTTTTGTTGATTGAGAAGTTTGGCATCACTGTTTTTGTGGTATCTGAGAGGAGTTATTTGTGAGCACATTGAAGCCTATGGTGAAAAAGGAAACATTCTCATATTTAAACTGAAAGAAGCTTTCTGAGAAACTACTTTTGGATGGTGAATTCATCTCACAGGGGTACACTGGTGTTTTCATTGAACAGTTTGATAACATTGCTTTCGAGGGATCTGCAATAGGATATTTCGGAATGCAATGAAGCCTATGACAACAAAGGAAATACCTTCAAATAAAAACCAAAAAGAAGCTTTCTGAGAAACTTCTTTGTGATGTGTGAATTCATCTCACAGAGTTACACTGTTCTTTTCATTGAGCAGTTTTCTAACCCTGTTTTCTTGGAATCTGCAATGGGATATTTGAGAGCACATTGAAGCTTAGACTGACAAATGAAATATCCTCGTATAAAAACTATAAAGAAGCTTTCTGCAAAACTGCTTTGTGATGTGTTAATTCATCTCAAAGAGTTACATGATCCTTTTCATGAATCAGTTTGGTAGAAGTGTTTTCGGGGAATCTGAGAAGAGATATTTTGGATAGCACTGAATCCTATGGTGACTAAGGAAATATCCTCAGATAAAAACCAGAAGGAAGCTTTCTGAGAAAATTCTTGTGATGTGAAATTATCTCGAAGAGTTACACCTTTCTTTTCATGAGGCAATTTGTTAATAGAGTTTTCGTATAATCTGCAAAGTGATATTTGAGAACGCATTGAGGCCTATAGTGAAAAAGGAAATATCCTCAGTTAAAAACTAGAAAGAACTTTTCTGAGAAACTGCTTTGTGATGGGTGAATTCGTCTCAAAGAATTTCCACCTTCTTTTCATTGAGTCATTTTGTAGTGCAGTTTTAGGGGAATCTGCAAAGAGATTTTTGGGAGCTCACAGAGGCCTATGGTGAAAAAAGAAATATCTGCAGATAAAAACTGGAGAGAAGGTTTTTGAGAAACTGTTTTGTGATGTGTGTATTCACCTCATAGGGATAAACCATTTTGTTGATTGAGCAGTATGGCTTCACTGTTTTTTTTTTTTTTTTTTTTTTTTTTTTTTTTTTTTTTGGTGTCTGAGAAGGGATATTTGGGAGCGCATTGAGGCTGAGGGTAGGGAAGTAAATATGCACAGATAAAAACTGGAAAGGAGCTTTCTGAGAAATATCTTTGTGATGGGTGAATTTACCTCCCAGAAGCAAACCACATTTTTCATTGAGCAGTGTGATAACCCTGTTTTTGTGGAATCTACAAAGTGATATTCAGAGCACAGAGAAGCCTATGGTGATAAAAGAAATATCTTCAGATAAAAACAGATAAGAGACTGTTTTGTGATAGGTGAATTCATCTCACAGAGTTAAACCTTTCTTTTCATTGAGCAGTTGGTGACACTTTTTTTGGAATACGGAAAGGGATATTCAAGAACAAATAGAGGCCAATGTAGAAAAAGGAAATATCTTCAGGTTGAAACTGGAGAGAAAGTTTCTGATAACTCGTTTGTGATTCGTGCATTCATCTCATAGAGGTAAAGCTTTCTGACAGGAGAGCAGTTTGTCATCACTGTTTTTGTGGTGTCTGAGAAGGGATATTTGGGAGTGCATGGAAGCTGATGGTGGAAAAGGAAATATCCTGAGATAAAAACTAGAAAGACACTTTCTGAGAAATTTCTTTATGATGAGTGAATTCATCACACAGAGTTCCACCTTTGTTTTCTTTGAGCAGTTTGGCAGCACTGTTTTTATGGAATCTGCAAAGGGATATTTGGGAGCTCCTGGAGACCTACAGTGAAAAAGAAAATAACATCAGTTAAAAACTGGAGAGAAGCTGTCGAGAAACGGTTTTGTGATGTGTATATTTATCTCATAGAGTGTAAACTTTTTGTTGATTGAGCAGTTCAGCATCCCTGTTTTTGTGGTATCTGAGAGGAGTTATTTGGGGGCACATTGAAGCCAATGGTGAAAAAGGAAATATCCTCAGATTTAAACTGGAAAGAAACTTTCAGAGAAACTTCTTTGTGACGTGTGCATTCATCTCATAGAGCTAAACATTTCTGTTGAGGGAGCATTTTTGCGTCGCTGTTTTTGTGGTGTCTGAGAAGGGATATTTGAGAGTGCATTGAAGCCTATGGTGGAAAAGGAAATACCCTCAGATAAAAACTAGGAAAAGTCTTTCTGAGAAACTAACCTTGGATGGATGAATTCATCTCAAGAGATACACAGGTGTTTTCATTGAGCAGTTTGATAACACTGTTTTTGTGGAATCTGCAATAGGATATTTGGGAGTGAACTGAAGCCTATGGTGAAAAAGGAGATATCTTCAGACAAAAAACAAAAGGAAGCTTTCTGAGAAACTTCTTTGCATTGTGTGAATTCATTTCACGCATTTATAACTTTCTTTTTATGGAGCATTTTACTAACACGGTTTTCGTGGAATCTACAAAGGGATATTCGTGAGCACATTGAGGCCTACGGTGAAAAAGAAAATATCCTCAGACAAAAACTAGAAAGAAGATTTCTGAGGAACTGCTCTGTGATTTGTGAATTCATCTCACAGAGTTACAAAATTCTTTTCATGGATCAGTTTGGTAGCACCGATTTTTGGAGAATCTGAAAAGGGATATTTTGGATCGCATTGAAGCCTATTCTGACAAAGGAGATATCCTCAGCCAAAAACTAGAAAGAAGCTTTCTGAGAAACTGCTTTGTGATGTGTGAATGCATCTCACAGAGTTACACCTTTCCTTTCATGGAACAGTTTGCTAACACTGTTTTTGTGGAATCTGCAAAGAGATATTTGGGGGTGCTTTGAGACCTATGGTGAAAAAAGAAATATCCTCAGATTAAACATGAAAGAAGCTTTATGAGAAACTGCTTTGTGAAGTGAGCATTCATCTCATAGAGGTAAACGTTTCCGTTGAGGGAACACTTTGTTATCACTGTTTATGTGGTGTCTGAGAAGGGATATTTGGGAACCCATTGAAGCTTATGGTGGAAAACGAAATATCCTCATATAAAAACTAGAAAGACGCTTTCTAAGGAGCCACTTTGTAATGTGTTAATTCATCTCACAGAGTTATACAATTAGCAGTTTGGTGGCACTGCTTTTGGGGAATCTGAGAGGGGATATTTTGGATCACATTGAAGCCTATGGTGACAAAGGAAATATCCTCAGATTAAAAACTAGAAGGAAGCTTTCTGAGAAACTTCTTTTTTACGTGTGAATTCATCTCACAGAGTTAAGCCTTTGTTTCATGGAGCAGTTTGCTAACACTGGTTTCGTGGAATCTGCAAAGGGATATTTTTGAGTGCATTGAGACCTATAGTGAAAAAGGAAATATCCTCAGATAAAAAGTAGAAAGAAGCTTTCTGAGAAACTGCTTGGTGATGTGTGAATTCATCTCACAGAGTTACATCATTCTTTCCATTAAGCAGTTTGGTAACAATGTTTTCATGCAATCTTCAATAAGATATTTTGGAGCGCATTGAAGCCTATGGTGACATAGGAAATATCCTCAGATGAAAACCAAAAAAAAGCTTTCTGAGAAATTGCTATGGGATGTGTGAATTCATCTCACAGACTTGCACTGTTCTTTTCATTGATCAGTTTGCTACCACTATTTTCTTGGAATCTGCAATGGGATGTTTTGGAGCATAATGACACTTAGGGTGACAAAAGAAATATCCTCAGACAAAAACTAGAAAGAAGCTCTCTGATAAACTGCTTTGTGTTTTGTAATTTCATCTCACAGAGTTACACAATTCTTTACATAGAGCAGTTTGGTAGCCCCATTTTCATGCAATCTGCAAAGGTATGTTTGGGAGCTCCCAGAGGCCTATGGTGAAAAAAGAAATAGCTTCAGATAAAAACTGGAGATAAGCCTTTCGAGCAACGGTTTTGTTATGTGTATTCATCTGATAGAGTTTAACCTCTTTGTTGACTAAGCAGTTTGGCATTACTGTTTTTGTGATATCTGAGAGGAGGTATTTAGGAACACATTGAAGTCTATGGTGAAAAAGGAAATATACTCAGATTTAAAATAGAAATGAAGATTTCTGAGAAACTGCTTTGTGATGGGTGAACTCATCTCACAGAGTTACACCTTCCTTTTCATGGAGCAGTTTGTTAGCCATGTTTTTGTGGAATCTACAGTGGGTTATTTGGGAGTACATAGAGGCCTAAGTTGAAATAAGAAAGTTCTTCAGGTAAAAACTGGAGAGAATTTTTCTGAGAAAGTCTTTGTGATGTGTGCATTGATCTCATACAGCTAAACGTTTCTGTTGAGGGAGCACTTTGTCATCACTGTTTTTGTGGAGTTTGAGAAGGGATATTTGGAAGCACATTGAAACCTATAGTGGAAAAGGAAATATCTTCAGATAAAAACTAGAAAGAAGCTTCCTGAGAAACTGCTTTGTGATGGGTCAATTTATCTCACAGAGTTACGTCATTCTTTTCATTGTGCAGTTTGTAAGCACTCTTTTTGAGGAATCTGCAGAGGGATAATTGGGAGCCCATAGAGGCCTAAGGTGAAAAAAGAAATTTCTTCAGGTAACAACTGGAAAGAAGGTTTTGGAGAAATTCCTTTGTGATGTGTGCATTCATCTCATAGAGCTAAACATTTCTGTTGAGGGAGCACTTGGCATCACGGTTTTTGTGGTGTCTGAGAAGGGATATTTGGGAGCACATTGAAGCCTATGGTGGAAAAGGAAATATCCTCACATAAAAACTAGAAAGAAGCTATCTGATAAACCGCTTTGTGAAGTGTGAATTCATCTCACAGAATTATATGATTCTTTTCATGGTGCAGTTTGGTAACACTGCTTTTGGATAATCTGAGAAGGAATATTTTGGATCACTTTGAATCCTATGGTGGCAAAGGAAGTATCCTCAAATAAAAACTAGAATGAAGCTTTCTGAAAAGCTGCTTTGTGATGTGTGAATTCATCTCACAGTGTTACACCATTCTTTTAATTGAGCATTTTGCTAACAATGTTTCCATGGAATCTTCAATAGGATACTTATTAGCACATTGAAGCCTATGGTGACAAAGGAAAATCCTCAGACAAAAACTAGAAAGAAGCTTTCTGAGAAACTTCTTTGTGATTTGTGAATTCATCTCACAGAGTTACACGATTATTTTCATGGAGATGTTTGGTAGCACTGTTTTTATGGAATCTGCAAAGGGATATTCGGGAGCTCCTAGAAATCTACAGTGAAAAACGAAATAACCTCAGATGAAAACTGGAGAGAAGCTTTTCGAGAAATGGTTTGCTAAAGTGTGTATTCATATCATAGAGTTTAACCTTTCTGTTGATTGAACACTTCGGCATCAATTTTTTTGATATCTGAGAGGAGATATTTGGAAACACATTGAAGCCTATGGTGAAAAAGGAAATATCCTCAGATAAAAATTAGAAAGAAGTTTTCTGAGAAACTGCTTTGTGATGGGTGAATTCATCTCACAGTGTTTCAATTTTGTTTTCATTGAGCAGTTTGGTAACACTGTTTTTGTGGAATCTGCAAAGGTATATTCAGGAGCGCAGAGTCCAATGGCAAAAAAGGGAATATCTTCAGGTAAGAACTGGAGAGATGCTTTCTGAGAAACTCCTTTGTGATGTGGGCATTCATCTCATAGAGCTAAACGTTTCTGTTGAGGGAGCACTTTGACATTACTGTTTGTGTGGTGTCTGAGAAGGGATATTTGAGAGTGCATTGAGGCCTATAATGAAAAAGGAAATACCTTCATACAAAAAAGAGAAAGACGCTTTCTGAGAAACTGCTTCGTGATGTGTGAATTCACCTCACAGAGTTACATTGTTTTCTTCATTGAACAGTTTGCTAACGCTGTTTTCTTGGAATCTGCAATGGCATATTTCAGAGCTCATTGAAGTCTACTATTAAAAATTAAATATCCTCAGACAACAACCGGAAAGAAAGAATCTGAGAAACTCCTTTGTGATTTGTGAATTCATGTCACAGAGTTACACGATGCTTTCAATGGATCACTTTGATAGCACTGTTTTTGGGGTATCCGAGAAGGGATATTTTGGATCCCATTGAAGCCTATGGTGACAAAGGAAATATCCGCAGGTAAAAACTAGAAAGAAGCTTCCTGAGAAAGTTCTTTGTGATGTGTGAATTCATCTCACAGTGTTACACCTTTCTTTTCGTGGATCAGTTTGCTAACACTGTTTTTGTGGAATCTGCAAAGGGTTATTTAGGAGCACATTGAGGACTACAGTGAAAAACGAAATATCCTCAGAGAAAAACTAGCAAGAAGCTTTCTGAGAAACCACTTTGCGATGGGTGAATTCATCTCATAGACATAAACCTTTCTTTTATTGAACTACTAGATAATCCTGTTTTTGTGGAGTTTGCAATAGGACATTTTGGAGTGCATTGAAGTCTATGGTGACAAAGGAAATATTCCAGTAGAAAAAAACAAATAGAAGCTTTCTGAGAAACTGGTTTGTGGTGAGTGAATTCAACTCACAGAGTTACACTCTTCTTTTTATTGAGCAGTTTGCTAATATTATTTTCCTGGAATCTACGATGGAATACTTTGGAGCACATTGAAGCTTATTGTGAAAAAGTAAATATCCTCAGACAGAAACTAGAAGGAAACTTTCTGAGAAACTGCTTTTTGATTTGAGTATTCATTGCCGAGTGTTACACAATTCTCTTCATGGATCAGTTGGATAGCTCTGTTTGTGGGGAATCTAAGAAGGGATATCTTGGAATGCATTGAAGCCTATGGTGACAAAGGAAATATCCTCAGATAAAAACTAGAAAGAAGCTTTCTGAGAAACTTCTTTGTGATGTGTGAATTCATCTCACAGAGTTACACCTTTCTTTTCATGGTGCAGTTTGCTAAAACTGTTTACATGGAATCTGCAAAAGGATATTTGGGAGTGCATTGACATCTATGGTGAAATAGTAAATATCCTCAGATAAAAACTAGAAAGCATCTTTCTGAAAAACTGCTTGGTGATGTGTGAATTCATCTTACAGAGATACACCGTTCTTTTCATTGAGCAGTTTGATAACACTGTTTTCGTGGAATCTGCAATAGGATATTTGGGAGAGATGAAGCCTCTGGTGACAAAGCAAATATCCTCAGATAAAAACTAAAAAGAAGCTTTCTGAGAAACTACTTTGTGATGTGTAAATTCATCAAACAGAGTTACACCATTCTTTTCATTGAGCAGTTTGATAACACTATTTTTGTGGAATACACAATGGGATATTTGAGAGTGTATTGAAGCCTTTGGTGGCAAACGATATATCCTCATATAAAAACAAAAAGGAGGGCTTCTGAGAAACTGCTTTGTGATGTGTGATTTCATCTCACAGATTTACACTGTTCTTTTCATTGAGCAGCTTGCTAACACTGTTTTCTTGGAATGCACAATGGTATGATTTGGAGCACATTGAAGCTTATATTGACGAAAATATCCTCACAAAAAAACTAGAAAGAAACTTTCTGAGAAACTGCTTTCTGATATGTGAATTCATCTCAAGGAGTTACACCTTTCTTTTCATGGAGCAGTTTGGTAGCACTGTTTTTGGGGAATCGGAGAAAGGATATTTTGGATCACCTTGAAGCATATGGTGACAAAAGGAATGTCCTTAGATAAAAACTAGAAAGAAACTCTCTAAGAAAATTTTTTTGTAATGTGTGAAATCATCTCACAGAGTTACACTGTTCTTTTCATTGATCATTTTGATAACACTGTTTTCTTGGAATCCACAATGGAATATTTCAGAGTGCATTTTAAACTTATGGTGACAAAGAAAATACCCTCTTATAAAAACTAGAAAGAAGCTTTCTGAGAAACCATTTTGTGTTGTGTTAATTCATCTCACAGAGTTACATGATTCTTTTCATGGATCAGTTTGCTAACAATATTTTTGTGGAATCTGAGAAGGGATATTTTGGATCACATTGAAGCCTATGGTGACAAAGGAAATGTCCTCGAATAAAACCAAAAAGAACTTTCTGAGAAAAAGCTTTCTGATGTGTGAACCTATCTCACAGAGTTACAGTGCCCCTTTCATTGAGCAGTTTGTTAACATTGTTTTCATGGAATATGCAATAGGATATTTTGGATGGCATTGAAGCTTACGTTGAAAATGGAAATGTCCCCAGATAATAACCAAAAAGAAGCCTTCTGTGAAACTGCTTTGTGATGTGTGATTTCATCTCACAGAGTTACAACTTTCCTTTCATTGAGAAGTTTGCTAACACTTTTTGTCGTGGAATCTGCAATGGAATATTCGGGAGCGCAGTGAGGAATATGGTGAAAAAGGAAATATCCTCAGATAAAAGCTAGATAGAAGATTTCTGAGAAACTGCTTTGTGATGTGTGAATTCATGTCACAGATTTACACGCTTCTTTTCATGGAGCAGTTTGCTAACACTGTTTTCGTCTAATCTGCAAACGTATATTTGAGAGTGCATTGAGGCCTATGGTGAAAAAGGAAATATCCGCAGGTAAAAACTAGAAAGAAACTTTCTGAGAAACTGCTTTGAGATTTGTGAATTCATCTCACAGATTTACACCATTGTTTTCATGGAGCAGTTTGGTAGCACTGTTTTTGGGGAATCTGAGAAGGGATATTTTGGATCGCATTGAAGCCTATTTTGAAAAAGGAAATATTCTCAGATAAAAACTGGAAGGAAACTTTCTGAGATACTGCTTTGTGATGTGTGTATTCATCTCACAGAGTAGCATGATACTTTTCTTGGAGCAGTTCGGTGAAACTGTTTTCTTGGAATCTGCAATAGGATATTTGGGAGTAATTTGAAGAATATGGTGACAAAGGAAATGTCCTCAGAAAAAATACAAAAAGAAGCTTTCTGAGAAACTGCTTTGTGATGTGTGAATTCATCTCACAGATTTACACCTTTCTTTTCATGGAGCAGTTTTCTAACACTGTTTTCGTGGAATCTGCAAATGGATATTCAGGAGCACAGTGAGGCCTGTGGTGGAAAAGGAAATATCTTCAGATAAAAACTAGAAAGAAGCTTTCTAAGAAATTGCTTTGTGTTGTGTGAATTCATCTCACAGAGTTACACTGTTCTTTTTGCTGAGGAGTTTGCTAACACAGCTTTCTTTGAATCTGCAATGACATATTTTGGAGCACTTTGGAGCTTACGCTGACAAAGGAAATATCCCCATATAAAAACTAGAATAATTATTTCTGAGAAACTGCTTTGTGATGGATTACTTCATCTCACAGAGTTACAGGATTCTATTCATGGATTAGCGTGGTAGCACTGTCTTTGGGTAATCTTAGAGGGATATTTTACATCACTTTGAAGCCTAAGATGACAAAGGAAATATCCTCAGATCAAAACTAGAAAGAAGCTTTCTGGGAAACTTCATGATATGTGAATTCATCTCACAGAGTTACACATTACTTTTCATGGATCAGTTTGCTAACACTGCCTTCATGGAATCGGTAAGAGAATATTTGGAGTGCATTGTGTCCTAGAGTGAAAAGGAAAATATCCTCACATAAAAACCAGAAGGAATCTTTCTGAGAAACTGCTTTGTGATGTATGAATTCATCTCAGAGGGTTACAATGTTGTTTTCATTGAGACGTTGGCTAACACTGTTTTCTTGGAATCTGCAATCGGATATTTCAGACCACATTGAAGCTTATGGGGACAAAGCAAATATACTTAGATAAAAACTAGAAAGAAGCTTTCTGAGAAACTGGTTTGTGATTTATGAATTCATCTCACAGAGTTACACCGTTCTTTTCATTGAGCTGTTTGAAAACACTGTATTTGAGAATCTACAGTAGAATATTTGGGACTGCATTGAAGCTTATGGTGACAAAGGAAATATCCTCAGACAAAAACTAGAAAGAAGCTTTCTGAGAAACTGCTTTGTGATTTGTGAATTCATCTCACAGAGTTATACCTTTCTATCCATTGAGCAGTTTGCTAACACTGTTGACATGAAATCTGCAAAGGGATATTTGGGAGCACTTTGAGGCCTAGGGTGAAAAAGAAAATATCCTCAGGTAAAAACTAGAAAAATGCTTTCTGAGAAACTGCTTTGTGATATGTGAATTCATCTCAGAGAGCTACACCATACTTTTCATGGAGCAGTTTGATAACACTGTTTTCATGGAATCTGCAATAGGATATTTGGGAGTGCATTGAAGCCTGTGGTGACAAGGGAAATATCCTCAGATTAAAGCTGGAAAGAATCTTTCTTAGAAACTGCTTTGTGATTTGTGAATTCATCTCATAGAGTTACATGATCGTTTTCATGGATCAGTTTGGTAGCCCTCTTTTTGGGAAATCTGAGAAGGGATATGGTGGATCACATTGAAGCCTATGGTGACAAAGGAAATATCCTCAGATTAAAAACTAGAAAGAAGCTTTCTGAGAAAGTTCTTTCTGATTTCTGAATTAATCTCACTGATGTTCACTGTTCTTTTCATTGAAAAGTTTGATAACACTGTCTTCCTGGAAACTCCAAGAAGATATTTGGGTGCTCATTTAAGCTTATGGTGACAATGTAAATATCCTCAGACAAAAACCAAAAAGAAGTTTTCTGAGAGACTGCTTTGTGATGTGTGAATTGATCTCACAGAGTTACACTGCACTTTTCATTGAGCAGTTTGCTAATACTGTTTTCTTGGTATCTGTAATGGCATATTTTGGATCACATTGAAGCCTATGGTGACAAACGAAATATCCTCAGACAAAAACTAGAAACGACCTTCCTGAGAATCTGCTATGTGATTTTTGTATTCATCTAATAGAGTTACACATATCCT
Organism: Macaca thibetana thibetana; assembly: GCF_024542745.1. Classification (NCBI taxonomy): domain Eukaryota; kingdom Metazoa; phylum Chordata; class Mammalia; order Primates; family Cercopithecidae; genus Macaca; species Macaca thibetana. The sequence goes on from NC_065596.1 coordinate 2,481,613, forward strand.
TTCATGGAAAAGTTTGGTAGCTCTGTTTTTGGGGAATCTGAGAAGGGAAATTTTGGATGTCTTTGAATCCTATGGTGACAAAGAATATATCCTCAGATGAAAAATAGAGAGAAGCTTTCTGAGAAACTTCTTCGTGTTGTGTGAATTCATTTCACAGAGTTACCCCTTTCTTCCTTTCTTTCCATGTTGCAGTTTGCTGACACTGTTTTCGTGGAATCTGCAAAGGGATATTTGGGAGCGCATTGATTCCTGTGATGCAAAATGAAATATCCTCAGATAAAAACTACAAAGAAGCTTTCCGAGAAATGGATTTCTGATGTGTTAATTCATCTCAACGAGTTACACAGTACTTTTGATTGAGCAGTTTGTGAACACTGTTTTCATGGAATCTGCAAAGGGATATTTCCAAGTGCATTGAAGCTTTTTGTGACAAGGGAAATATCCTCATATAAAAATTAGAAAGAAGCTTTCTGAGGAAATGCTTTCTGATATGTTAAGTCATCTCACAGAGTTACACGATTCCTTTCAAGGAGCAGTTTGGTAGCACTGTTTTTGGGGAATCTAAGAAGGGATAATTTGGATCGTATTGAAGCCAATGGTGACAAAGTAAAATTCTCAGATAAAAACCAGAAAGAAGCTTTCTGAGAAAGTTCTTTGTGATGTGTGAATTAATCTCACAGAGTGACACCTTTCATTTCATGGATCCATTTGCTAACACTGTTTTCATGGAATCTGCGAATTGATATTTGGGAGCTCATTGAGGCCAATGGTGAAAAATTAAATATCCTCAGATAAAGAGTAGAAAGAAGCTTTATGAGAAACTGCTTTGTGATGTGTGAATTCATCTCACAAAATCATACTGTTCTCTTCATTAAGCAGTTTGCTAACACTGTTCTCATGGAATGTGCAAAGTTATATGTCAGAGCACATTGAAGCTTAAGGTCACAATGGAAATACCCTCATATATAAATTAGAGAGAAGCTTTCTGTTTAAATGTTTTCTGATGTGTTAATTCATCTCACAGAGTTACAGGATTCCTTTCATGGAGCAGTATTTTAGCACTGTTTTTGGGGAATCTGAGAAGGGATATTTTGGACCACATTGAAGCCAAAGGTGACAAAGTATATATCCTCAGATAAAAACTAGATGGAAGCTTTCTGAGAAACTTTTTTATGATGTTTGAATTTACCTCACAGAGTTACAACTTTCTTTTCATGGAGCAGTTTTCTAACACTGTTTTCATGGAACGTGCAAAGTTATATGTCAGAGCACATTGAGGCATGTAGTGAAAAGCTGAATATCCTCAGATATAAACAAGAAAGAAGCTTTCTGAGAAACTGCTTTGTGATGTGTGAATTCACCTCACCGAGTTACACCTTACTTTTCATTGAGCAGTTTGATAACACTGTTTTCACAGAATCTGCAATAGAATATTTCAGAGTACATTGAAGCTTATATTGACAAAAGAAATACCATGATATAAAAACTAGAAAGAAGCTTTCTGAGAAACCGTTTTGTGATTTGTGTATTCAACTCATAGAGTTACACCTTTCTTTTCATAGATCAATTTGATAGCACTGCTTTCGTGGAATATGCAAAGAGATATTCGGGAGCACATGGAGGCCTATAGTGAAAACGGAAGCGTAGTCAGATAAAATTTAGAAAGAAGCTTTCTGAGAAAGTTCTTTGTGATACTGAATTCATTGCACAGAGTTACAGCTTTCTTTTCATCAAGTAGTTTCCTACACTGTTATCATGAAATCTGCAAAGGAATACTTGGAAACACCTTGAGGCCTATGGTGAAAAAGAAAATATCCTCAGATAAAAACTGGAAAGAAAATTTCTGAGAAAATGCTTTGTGATGGGTGAATTCGTCTTACAGAGTTACACTGTTCTTTCCATTGAGCAGTTTGATAGCACTGTTTTCATGCAATCTGCAAAAGGATAATTTGGTGGGCATTATAGCCTATGGTGGAAACGGAAATAGGCGCATATAACAACTAGAAAGAAGCTTTCTGTGAAACCGCTTTGTGATGTGTGAATACATCTCATAGAATTACATGATTCTTTTCATGCAGCAGTTTGCTAACACTGTTTTCATGGAATTTGCAAAGGGATATTTCAGAGTGCATTGAAGCTTAGGGTGACAAAGGATATATCCTCAGATAAAAACTAGAAAGAAGCTTTCTGAGAAATTTCTTTGTGATATTTGAATTCTTCTTGTAGAGTTACACAATTATTTTCATGGATCAGTTTACTAACACTGTTTTTGGGGTTTCTGCGAAGGGATATTTTGGATCGCATAGAAACTTAGTTTAACAAAGGATATATCCTCAAATAAAAACTAGAATGAATCTCTCTGAGAAACTTCTTTGTGATGTGTTAATTCACTTCTCAGAGTTACACCTTTATTTTCATGGAGCAGTTGAATAACCCTGTTTTCCTTTAATCTGCAAGGGATATTTGGGAGCAGATTGAAGCCTATGTCAAAAAAGGAAATATCCTCAGATAAAAACTAGAAGAAAGCTTTCCGAGAAACTGCATTGTGAGGTGTGAATTCATCTCACAGAGTTATGCTGTTCTTTTCATTGACTAGTTTGCTAACACTGTTTTCTTGGAATATGCAATGGGATATTTTGGAGCACATTGAAGTTTATGGTGACAAAGGAAATACCCTCATATAAAAACTAGAAAGAAACTTTCTGAGAAACTGCTTTATGATGTGTGAATTCATCTCACAGAGTTACATAGTTCTCTTCTTTCAACAGTTTCTTAAATCTGTTTTCGTGGAATCTGAAATGGGATATTTCAGAGTGCATTGAAGCTTATGGTAAAAAGGAAGTAACCTCAGACAAAAACTAGCAAGAAGCTTTCTGAGAAACTGCTTTGTGATTTATGAATTCATCTCAGAGTTTCACGATTCTTTTCATGGAGCAGTTTGTTAGCATTGTTTTTGGGGAATCTGAGAAGGGATATTTTGGATTGCATTGAAGTGTATGGTGATAAAGGAAATATCCTCATATAAAAACTAGAAAGAAGCTTGCTGAGAAACCGCTTTGAGATGTTCTAATTCGTCTCACAGCATTACATGATCCTTTTCATGGATCAGTCTGTTAGCACTGTTTTTGGGGAATCTGAGAAAGGATATTTTGGATAATGAAACCTATGGTGACAAAGGAAAAATCCTCACATAAAAATTAGGAAGAAACTTTCTGAGAAAGCTCTCTGGGATGTGCAAATTCATCTCACAGAGTTACTCCTTTCTTTCATGGTGCAGTTTCTAACACTGTTTTGTGGAATCTGCAAAAGTATATTTGGGAGTGCTTTGAGGCCTAGAGCAAGAAAGGAAATATTCTCATAGAAAAACTAGAAAGAAACATTCTGAGAAACCACTTTGTGATGTGTGAATTCAACTCTCAGAGTTACACTGTTCTTTTCCCTGAGGAGTTGACTAACATCTTTTCTTGCTAAAACTGTTTTTTTGGAACCTGCAATATGAAATATCGGAGCACATTGAAGCTTATGGTTACAAAGGAAATATCCTCTGACAGAAACTAGTAGGAAGCTTTCTGAGAAACTGCTTTGTAATGTGTGAATTCATCTCACAGAGTTACACCTTTCTTTTCATTGAACAGTTTGCTAACACTGTTTTCTTGGAATCTGTAATGGGATATTTTGTAGTGGATTGAAGCTTATGGTGCCAAAGGAAATATCCTCAGACAAAAACTAGAAAGAAGCTTTCTGAGAAACTGCTTTGTGATTTCTGAATTCATCTCACAGAGTTACATGATTCTTTTCATGGAGCAATTTGGTAGCACTAGTTTTGGGGAATCTGAGAAGTGATATTTTGGATCGCTTTGAAACCTATGGTGACAAAGGAAACATTCTCAGATAAAAACTAGAAAGAAGATTTCTGAGAAAGTTCTTTGAGATGTGTGATTTCATCTCACAGAGTTACACCTTTCTTTTCATTGAGAAGTTTTGTTTCACTGTTTGCAGAATCTGAAAAGGGATTTTTGGGAGCTCATAGAGGTCTATGGTGAAAAGTAATGATCTTAATTTAAAAAATGGAGAGAAGGTTTTTGAGAAGCTGTTTTGTGATGTTTGTATTCACCTCATAGAGATAAATCATTTTGTTGATTGAGAAGTTTGGCATCACTGTTTTTGTGGTGTCTGAGAAGGGATATTTGGTAACGCATGGAGTCTAATGGGGGATAAGTAAACATGCACATATAAAACTAGAAAGGAGCATTCTGAGAAATTTCTTTGTGATGGGTGAATTCATCTCCCAGAGAGAAACCATACTTTTCATAAAGCAGTTTGGTATCCCTGTTTTTGTGGAATCTACAAAGGGGTATTCAGAGTACAGAGAAGCCTATCATGAAAAAGGAAATACCCTTAGATAAAAACTAGAAAGAATCTTTCTGAGAGACTGTTTTGTGATGGGTGAATTCATCTCACAGAGTGCAATCGTTCTTTTCATTGAGCAGTTTGGTAACACTGTTTTTGTGAAATATGCAAAGGGATATTTGCTGGTAGATAGAGGTCAAAATTGAAAAATGAAATATCTTCAGGTAAAAATTGGCGTGAAAGTTTCTGATAACTCCTTTGTAATGTGTGCATTCATCTCCTAGAGGTAAAGCTTTCTGTTGAGAGAGTAGTTTGGCATCACTATTTTTTTTAATTTTTTTTAAATTTTTAAAAATTATTTATTATTATTGTTACACTTTAAGTTCTAGGGTGCATGTGCATAAATTGCAGGTTTGTTACATATGTATATTTGTGCCATGATGTTGTGCTGCACACATCAACTCGTCAGCACCCATCAACTCATCATTTACATCAGGGATAACTCCCAATGCAATCCCTCCCACCTCCCCACTACCCATGATAGGCCCCGGTGTGTGATATTTCCCTTCCCTAGTCCAAGTGATCTCATTGTTCAGTTCCCACCTATGAGTAAGAACATGTGGTGTTTGGTTTTCTGTTCTTGTGATAGTTTGCTAAGAATGATGGTTTCCAGCTGCAAACTCATCCTTTTTTATGGCTGCATAGTATTCCATGGTGTATATGTGCCACATTTTCTTAATCCAGTCTGTCACTGATGGATATTTGGGTTGATTCCAAGTCTTTGCTATTGTGAATAGTGCCGCAATAAACGTACGTGTGCATGTGTCTTTATAGCAGCATGATTTGTAATCCTTTGGGTATATACCCAGTAATGGGATGGCTGGGTCATATGGTACATCTAGTTCTAGATCTTTGAGGAATCGCCATACTGATTTCCATAATGGTCGAACTAGTTTACAATCCCACCAACAGTGTAAAAGTGTTCCTATTTCTCCACATCCTCTCCAGCACCTGTTGTTTCCTGACTTTTTAATGATCGCCATTCTAACTGGTGTGAGATGGTATCTCATTGTGGTTTTGATTTGCATTTCTCTGATGGCCAGTGATGATGAGCATTTTTTCATGTGTCTGTTGGCTGTATGAATGTCTTCTTTTGAGAAATGTCTGTTCATATCCTTTGCCCACTTTTTGATGGGGTTGTTTGTTTTTTTCTTGTAAACTTGTTTGAGTTCTTTGTAGGTTCTGGATATTAGCCCTTTGTCAGATGAGTAGATTGCAAAAATTTTCTCCCATTCTGTAGGTTGCCTGTTCACTCTGATGGTAGTTTCTTTTGCTATGCAGAAGCCCTTTTGTTTAATGAGATCCCATTTGTCAATTTTGGCTTTTGCTGCTGTTGCTTTTGGTGTTTTAGACATGAAGTCTTTGCCCATGCCTATGTCCTGAATGGTAATACCTAGGTTTTCTTCTAGGGTTTTTATGGCATTAGGTCTAACATTTAAGTCTCTAATCCATCTTGAATTAATTTTCGTATAAGGAGTAAGGAAAGGATCCAGTTTCAGCTTTCTACTTATGGCTAGCCAAATTTCCCAGCACCATTTATTAAATAGGGAATCCTTTCCCCATTTATTGTTTCTCTCAGGTTTGTCAAAGATCAGATGGCTGTAGATGTGTGGTATTATTTCTGAGGACTCTGTTCTGTTCCATTGGTCTACATCTCTGTTTTGGTACCAGTACCATGCTGTTTTGGTTACTGTAGCCTTGTAGTATAGTTTGAAGTCAGGTAGCGTGATGCCTCCAGCTTTGTTCTTTTGACTTAGGATTTTCATGGAGATGAGGGCTCTTTTTTGGTTCCATATGAACTTTAAAGCAGTTTTTTCCAATTCTGTGAAGAAACTCATTGGCAGCTTGATGGGGATGGCATTGAATCTATAAATTACCTTGGGCAGTATGACCATTTTCACGATATTGATTCCTCCTATCCATGAGCATGGTATGTTCTTCCATTTGTTTGTGTCCTCTTTTATTTCACTGAGCAGTGGTTTGCAGTTCTCCTTGAAGAGGTCCTTTACATCCCTTATAAGTTTTATTCCTAGGTATTTTATTCTCTTTGAAGCAATTGTAAATGGAAGTTCATTCCTGATTTGGCTCTCTGTTTGTCTGTTACTGGTGTATAAGAATGCTTGTAATTTTTGCACATTAATTTTGTATCCTGAGACTTTGCTGAAGTTGCTTATCAGCTTAAGGAGATTTTGGGCTGAGACAATGGGGTTTTCTAAATACACAATCATGTCATCTGCAAAAAGGGACAATTTGACTTCTTCTTTTCCTAACTTAATACCCTTGATTTCTTTCTCTTGCCTGATTGCCCTAGCCAGAATTTTCAACACTATGTTGAATAGGAGTGGTGAGAGAGGGCATCCCTGTCTCGTGCCAGTTTTCAAAGGGAATTTTTCCAGTTTTTGCCCATTCAGTATGATATTGGCTGTGGGTTTGTCATAGATAGCTCTTATTATTTTGAGGTACTTTCCATCGATACCGAATTTATTGAGCGTTTTTAGCATGAAGGGCTGTTGAATTTGTCAAAAGCCTTTTCTGCATCTATTGAGATAATCATGTGGTTCTTTTCTTTGGTTCTGTTTACATGCTGGATTATGTTTATTAATTTGCGAATGTTGAACCAGCCTTGCATCCCAGGGATGAAGCCCACTTGATCATGGTGGATAAGCTTTTTGATGTGCTGCTGAATCCGGTTTCTCAGTATTTTATTGAGGATTTTTGCATCGATGTTCATCAGGGATATTGGTCTAACATTCTCTTTTTTTGTTGTGTCTCTGCCAGGCTTTGGTATCAGGATGATGTTGGCCTCATAAAATGAGTTAGGGAGGATTCCCTCTTTTTCTATTGATTGGAATAGTTTCAGAAGGAATGGTACCATCTCCTCCTTGTACCTCTGGTAGAATTCAGCTGTGAATCCATCTGGTCCTGGACTTTTTTTCATTGGTAGGCTATTAATTTTTGCCTCAATTTCAGAGCCTACTATTGGTCTATTCAGAGATTCAACTTCTTCCTGGTTTAGTCTTGGAAGAGTGTACGTGTCCAGGAAATTATCCATTTTTTCTAGATTTTCCAGTTTATTTGCGTAGAGGTGTTTATAGTATTCTCTGATGGTTGTTTGTATTTCTGTGGGTTCGGTGGTGATATCCCCTTTACCATTTTTTTATTGCGTCTATTTGATTCTTCTCTCTTATCTTCTTTATTAGTCTTGCTAGTGGTCTGTCAATTTTGTTGATCTTTTCAAAAAACCAACTCCTGGATTCATTGATTTTTTGGAGGGTTTTTTGTGTCTCTATCTCCTTCAGTTCTGCTCTGATCTTAGTTGTTTCTTGCCTTCTGCTAGGTTTTGAATGTGTTTGCTCTTGCTTCTCTAGTTCTTTTAATTGTGATGTTAGAGTGTCAATTTTAGATCTTTCCTGCTTTCTCTTGTGGGCATTTAGTGCTATAAATTTCCCTCTACACACTGCTTTAAATGTGTCCCAGAGATTCTGGTATGTTGTATCTTTGTTCTCATTGGTTTCAAAGAACATCTTTATTTCTGCCTTCATTTTGTGATGTACCCAGTAGTCATTCAGGAGCAGGTTGTTCAGTTTCCATGTAGTTGAGCAGTTTTGATTGAGTTTGTTAGTCCTGAGTTCTAGTTTGATTGCACTGTGGTCTGAGAGACTGTTACAATTTCTGTTCTTGTACATTTGCTGAGGAGTGCTTTACTTCCAATTATGTGGTCAATTTTGGAATAAGTGCGATGTGGTGCTGAGAAGAATGTATATTCTGTTGATTTGGGGTGGAGAGTTCTATAGATGTCTATTAGGTCTCCTTGCTGCAGAGATGAGTTCAATTCCTGGATATCCTTGTTAACTTTCTGTCTCGTTGATCTGTCTAATGTTGACAGTGGAGTGTGGAAATCTCCCATTATTATTGTATGGGAGTCTAAGTCTCTTTGTAAGTCTCTAAGGTCTTGCTTGATGAATCTGGGTGCTCCTGTATTGGGTTCGTATATATTTAGGATAGTTAGCTCTTCTTGTTGAATTGATCCCTTTACCATTATGTAATGGCCTTCTTTGTCTCTTTTGATCTTTGATGGTTTAAAGTCTGTTTTATCAGAGACTAGTATTGCAACCCCCGCTTTTTTTTGTTCTCCATTTTCTTGGTAAATCTTTCTCCATCACTTTATTTTGAGCCTATGTATGTCTCTGCGTGTGAGATGGGTCTCCTGAATACAGCAGACTGATGGGTCTTGACTCTTTATCGAGTTTGCCAGTCTGTGTCTTTTAATTGGAGCATTTAGTCCATTTACATTTAAGGTTAAGATTGTTATGTGTGAACTTGATCCTGCCATTATGATATTAACTGGTTATTTGCTCGTTAGTTGATGCAGTTTCTTCCTAGCCTAAATGGACTTTACATTTTGGCATGTTTTTGCAGTGGCTGGTACTGGTTGTTCCTTTCCATGTTCAGTGCTTCCTTCATGGTCTCTTGTAAGGCAGGCCTAGTGGTGACAAAATCTCTAAGCATTTGCTTATCTGTAAAGGATTTTATTTCTCCTTCACTTATGAAACTTAGTTTGGCTGGATATGAGATTCTGGGTTTAAAATTCTTTTCTTTAAGAATGTTGAATATTGGCCCCCACTCTCTTCTGGCTTGGAGAGTTTCTGCCGAGAGATCTCTGTTAGTCTGATGGGCTTCCCCTTGTGGGTAACCCGACCCTTCTCTCTGGCTGCCCTTAAGATTTTTTCTTTCATTTCAACTTTGGTGAATCTGGCAATTATGTGTCTTGGAGTTGCTCTTCTCGAGGAGTATCTTTGTGGCGTTCTCTGTATTTCCAGGATTTGAATTTTGGCCTGACCTACTAGGTTGGGGAAGTTCTTCTGGATGATATCCTGAAGAGTGTTTTCCAACTTGGTTCCATTTTCCCCCTCACTTTCAGGCACCCCAATCAGACGTAGATTTGGTCTTTTTACATAATCCCATACTTCTTGCAGGCTTTGTTCATTTCTTTTTCTTCTTTTTTCTTTTGGTTTCTCTTCTCGCTTAATTTCATTCATTTGATCCTCAATCGCTGATACTCTTTCTTCCAGTTGATCGAGTCGGTTACTGAAGCTTGTGCATTTGTCACGTATTTCTCGTGTCATGGTTTTCATCTCTTTCATTTCGTTTAGGACCTTCTCTGCATTAATTACTCTAGCCATCAATTCTTCCACTTTTTTTTCAAGATTTTTAGTTTCTTTGCGCTGGGTACGTAATTCCTCCTTTAGCCCTGAGAAGTTTGATGGACTGAAGCCTTCTTCTCTCATCTCGTCAAAGTCATTCTGTCAAGCTTTGATCCGTTGCTGGCGATGAGCTGCGCTCCTTTGCCGGGTGAGATGCACTCTTATTTTTTGAATTTCCAGCTTTTCTGCCTTGCTTTTTCCCCATCTTTGTGGTTTTATCTGCCTCTGGTCGTTGATGATGATGGTGATGTACTGATGGGGTTTAGGTGTAGGTGTCTTTCCTGTTTGATAGTTTTCCTTCTAATAGTCAGGACCCCCAGCTGTAGGTCTGTTGGAGATTGCTTGAGGTCCACTCCAGACCCTGTTTGCCTGGGTGTCAGCAGCAGAGGCTGCAGAATATAGAATATTGCTGAACAGTGAGTGTACCTGTCTGATTCTTGCTTTGGAGGCTTCCTCTCAGGGGTATACTCCACCCTGTGAGGTGTGGGGTGTCAGACTGCCCCTAGTGGGGGATGTCTCCCAGTTAGGCTACTCAGGGGTCAGGGACCCACTTGAGCAGGCAGTCTGTCCCTTCTCAGATCTCAACCTCCGTGTTGGGAGATCCACTGCTCTCTTCAAAGCTGTCAGACAGAGTCGTTTGCATCTGCAGAGGTTTCTGCTGCTTTTGGCTTTTGTTGTTGTTTACTGTGCCCTGTCCCCAGAGGTGGAGTCTACAGAGACAGGCAGGTTCTTTTGAGCTGCTGTGAGCTCCACCCTGTTCGAGTTTCCCAGCAGCTTTGTTTACCTACTTACGCCTCAGCAATGGCAGGCGCCCCTCCCCCAGCCTCGCTGCTGCCTTGCCGCGAGATCACAGACTGCTGTGCTAGCAATGAGGGAAGATCCGTGGGCGTGGAACCCTCCCGGCCAGGTGTGGGATATGATCTCCTGGTGTGCCTGCTTTCTTAAAGCGCAGTATTGGGGTGGGAGTTACCCGATTTTCCAGGTGTTGTGTGTCTCAGTTCCCCTGGCTAGGAAAAGGGATTCCCTTTCCCCTTGCGCTTCCCAGGTGAGGCGATCCCTTGCCCTGCTTCAGCTCTCTCTGGTTGGGCTGCAACGGCTGACCAGCACCGATTGTCTGGCACTCCCTAGTGAGATTAACCCAGTACCTCAGTTGAAAATGCAGAAATCACCGGTCTTCTGTGTCGCTCATGCTGGGAGTTGGAGACTGGAGCTGTTCCTATTTGGCCATCTACACTAGAGTCTTTTCATTGAGCATTTTGGTAGCACTGTTTTTGGGGAATGTGAGAAGGGATATTTGGATAGAATTGAATCCTATGGTGACAAAGGAAATATCCTCAGATTAAAAACTGGAAAGAAGGTTTCTGAGAAGGTTATTTTGATGTGTCAATTTATCTCACAGAGTACACCATTCTGTTCATTGAGCAGTTCGCTTACATTTTCTTGGGGAATCTGAGAAAGGATATTTTGAATCACATTGAAGCACATGGTGAAAATGGAAATATCCTCAGATAAAAACTAGAAAGAATCTTTCTGAGAAACTGCTTTGTTATGTGTGAATTCATATCACAGAGTTACATCATTGTTTTCATTGAGCAATTTGCTAACACTGTTTTCATGGAATCTGCACAGGGATATTTGGGAGCACAATGTTGCCTATAGTGAGAAAGGAAATATCCTCCGATAAAAACGAGAAAGAAGTTGTATGAGTACCTGCATTGTGATGAGTGAATTCATCTTACAGTGGTACACTGTTTTTTTTCATTGCCCAGTTTGGTGACACTGATATCGTAGAATCTGCAATAGGATATTTGGGAGCACATTGAAGCCTGTGGTGACAAAAGAAATATCCTTACAAAAAAACAAAAAGAACCTTTCTGAGAAACTGCTTTGTGATGTGTGAATTCATTTCACACAGGTACACATTTCTTTTCATGGGTCAGTTTGGTGTCACTGTTTTTGGGCAATCTGAGAAGGTATATTTTGAATCGTATTGAAGCCTGTGGTGACAAAGGAAATATCCTCAGATTTAAAAAAAAGATGCTTTCTGAGGAACTGTTTTCTGTTGTGTGAATTCATCTCTCAGAGTTACACTGTTCGTTTCATTGAGCAGTTTGATAACACTGTTTTTGTGGAATCTGCAAAGGGATATTTGGAATACATTAAGGCCTACAGTGAAAAAGAAAATATCCTGAGATAAAAACTAGACAGAAGATTGCTGAGAAACAACTGTGTGATATTTGAATTTATCTCACAGAGTTACACCATTCCTATCATGGATCAGTTTGGTATACTGTTTTGGGGGAATCTCAGAAGGGATATTGTGGATTGCCTTGATGCCTATGGTGACAAAGGAAATATCTTCAGATAACAACGTGAAAGAAGCTTTCTGAGAAAGTTCTTTGTGATGTATGAATTCATCTCACAGAGTTTCAAATTTCTTTTCATGGAGCACTTTGCAAACCCTATTTTTGTGGAATCTGCAAAGTGATATATGGAAGCACATTGAGGCCTATGTTGAAAAAGGAAATATCCTCAGATAAAAACTTGAAAGAAGATTCCTGTGAAACTACTTTTGGATGTGTGAATTCAACTCACAGAGATATAATGTTATTTTTATTGACGAGTTTGATAACACTGTTTTAGTGGAATCTGCAACAGGATATTTGGGAGCGCATTAAAGAACATGGTGATAAAGGAATTATTCCCAGACAAAAGTCAGAAAGAACTTTTCTGAGAAACTTTTTTGTGATGTGTGAATTCATCTTTCTTTCTTCTCATGGAGCAGTTTGCTGACACTGTTTTTGTGGAATCTGCAAAGGGATATTCACTAGTGCATTGAGGCATATGGTGAAAAAGGAACTATCCTCACACAATAACTAGAAACAAACTTACTGAGAAACTGCTTTATGATGTGGTAATTCATCTCACAGAGATAAATGATTCTTTTCATGATTCAGTTTGGTAGCTCTGTTTTGGGGAATCTGAGAAGGGATATTTTGGATTGCTTTGAAGCCTATGGTCACAAAGGAAATATCCTCAGATAAAAACTAGAAAGAAGCTTTCTGAGAATGTCCTTTGTGATGTATGAATTCATCTCAGAGAGCTACACCTTACTTTTCATGGAAAAGTTTCCTAACACTGTTTTCGTGGAATTGGCGAAGGGATGTTTGGGAGCACATGGAGGTCTATAGTGAAAAATTAAATATATTCTGATAAAAACGAGAAAGAAGCTTCCTGAGAAACCACTTTGTGTTGTGATAATTCATCTCTCAGAGTTACACAATTCTTTTTATATATCACTTTGGTACCACTGTTTTTGGGGAATCTGAGAAAGGATATTTTGGATCACTCTGAAGCCTATGGTGACAAAGGTATTACTCTCAGATAAAAACCAGAAAGAAACTTTCTGAGAAAGTTCTTTGTGATGTGTGAATTTATCTCACAGAGTTACATTTTTCATTTCATGGAGCAGTTTGCTAACACTGTTTTCCTGGAATCGGTAAAGTTATATTTGCAAATGCCTTGAGGCCTATGGAGGAAAACTAAATATCTCAGATAAAAAATAGAAAGAAGCATTCTGAGAAACTGCTTTGTGATGTGTGAATTCATGTCACAGAGTTACAGTATTCTTTTCATAGATCAGTTTGTTGGCACTATTTTGAGGGAGTCTGAGAAGGGATATTATGAATCGTTTGGAAGCCTATGGTGTCAAAGGAAATATCCTCAGATAAAATCTAGGAAGAAACTTCCTGAGAAAGTGTTTTGTGATGTGTGAATTCATCTCACAGAGTTACACCTTTCTTTTCATGGCGCCCTTTGCTAACACTATTTTCATGGAATCTGCAAAGGGATATTTGGGAGAACAGTAAGGCCTGTGGTGAGAAACTAAATATCCTCAGATAAAAAGTAGAGAGAAGCTTTTGAAAAACTGCTTTGTAATGGGTGAATTCACATCACAGTGTTACACTGTTCTTTCCATGAAACAGTTTGCTAACACTGTTTTCGTGGAATCTGAAAGGGATATTTCAGAGCGCATTGAGGATTATAGTGAAAAAGGAGATATCCTCAGAAAAAAAACAGAAAGAAATTTTCTGAGACACTGCTTTGTGATGTGTGACTTCATCTCCCAGAGTGACACCGTTCTTTTCATAGAGCCTTTTGCTAACACTGTTTTCATGGAATCTGCAAAGGGATATTACGGAGCGTATTGAAGTTTAAGTTGAGAAAGGAAATACCCTTATATAAAAACCAAAAAGAAGCTTTCTGAGAAACTGCTTTGTGATGTGTTAATTCATCCCACTGAGTTAAATGATTCTTTTCAAGGATCAATTTTTTAGCACTGTCTTGGGGAATCTGAGAAGTGATATTTTGGATAGCAATGAAACCTATAGTGACAAAGGAAATATCATCAGATAAAAAATAGAAATAAACTTTCTGAGAAAGCTCTTTGTGATGTGTGGATTCATTTTGCAAAGTTACACCTTTCTTTTCATGGAGCAGTTTGCTAACACTGTATTGTGGAATCTGCAAAGTAATATATGGGAGTGCATAGAAGCTTATGGTGACAAGGGAAATAACCTCATCTAAAAACTAGAAAGAAGTTTTCTGAGAAACTGCTTTGTGGTGTGTGAAGTCACCTCACAGAGCTACACTGTTCTTTGCATTGAACAATTTACTGACACTGTTTTTGTGGAATCTGCAATGGGATATTTCAGAATGCATTGACACTTATGGTGACAAAGGAAATATCCTCAGACAAAAACTAGAAAGAAACTTTCTGAGAAACTGCTTTGTGATTTGTGAATTCATCCCATGGAGTTACACCTTAATTTTCTTGGAGCACTTTACTAACACTGATTTCGTGGAATCTGCAAGGGATATTTGGGAGCACCTTGAGGCCTATGGTGAAATAGGAAATAACCTGATTAAAAACGAGAAAGAAGTTTTCTGAGAAACTGCTTTGTGATGTATGAATTCATCTCACAGAGTTACAGGATCCTTTTCAAGGACCAGTTTGGTAAGAAGCTTTCTGAGAAACTGCTTTATGATGTGTTAATTCATCTCACAGAGTTAAATGATTATTTTCATGGATCAGTTTGGTAGCTCATTTTGGGGAATCTGAGAATGGATATTTTTGATCACTTTGAAGCCTATGGTGACAAAAGATCAGTTTCCTAACATTGTTTTTGTGGAATCTGCAAAGGGATATTTGGGAGCACATTAAGGCCTGTGGTGAAAAATTAAATATCCTCAGATAAAAAAGAGAAGGAAGCTTTCTGAGAAACTGCCTTGTGATGGGTGAATTCATCTTACAGAGTTACATGATTCTTTTCATAGATCACTGTTTTTGGGGAGTCTGAGAAGGGATATTACGAATCTCATTGAAGCATATGGAGACAAAGGAAATATCCTCAGATAAAAACTAGAAAGAAACTTTCTGAGAAAGTTTTTTGTGATGTGTGAATTCGTCTCACAGAGTTTCACCATTCTTTTCATTGAGCAGTTTGATAACACTGTTTTCATGGAGTCTGCAATAGGATATTTGGGAGCGTATTGAGGCCTATGGTTACAAAGTAAATATCCTCAGATAAAAACCAAAAAGAAGCTTTCTTAGATATTGCTTTGTCATTTGTGAATTCATCTCATAGAGTGACAATCTTCTTTTCATTTAGAAGTTGGCTAACACTGTTTTCTTGGAATCTGCAATGGGATAGTTTGGAGTGCATTGAAGATTATAGTGAAAAGGAAATATCCTCAAACAAACACTACAAAGAAGCTTTCTGAGAAACTGCTTTGTGATTTGTGAATTCAACTCACAGAGTTACACTTTTCTTTCCATGGAGCAGTTTAGTAACACTGTTTTCATGGAATCTGCAAAGGGACATTTGGGAGTATCTTGACGCCCATGGTGAAATAGGAAATACTCTCAGATAAAAACTAGAAAGAAACTTTCTGAGAAACTGCTTTGTGATGTGTGAATTCTTGTCACAGTGTTACAGTGTTCTTTTCATGGAGCAGTTTGCTAACACTGTTTTCCTGTAATCTGCAGAGGGATATAAGTGAGCGTATTGAGGCCTATAGTGAAAAAGGAAATATCCTCAGATAACAACTAGAAAGAAGCTTTCTGGGAAACTGATTTCTGATGTGTGAATTCATCTTACAGAGCCACACCATTCTCTTCATTGAGTGGTTTGATGACACATTTTTCCTGGAATCTACAATATCATATTTTTGAATGCATTTAAGTCTATGGTGACAAAGGAAATATCCTCAGAATAAAACGAAAAAAAAAGCCTTCTGTGAAACTGCTTTGTGATGTGTGAATTCACCTAACATACTTACACCATTCTTTTCTCTGAGAAGTCTGCTAACACTGTTTTCTTGGAATTTGCAATGGGATATTTCAGAGCACATTGAAGCTTATGGGAACAAAGGAAATACCCTCACATAAAAACTAGAAAGAAGTTTTCTGAGAAACTGCTTTGTGATGTGTTAATTCATCTCAGAGTTACACAACTCGTTTCTTGGATCAGTTTGGTAACACTGTATTTGGGGAATCTGAGAAGGGATATTTTGGATTGCATTGAAGCCTATGGTGACAAAGGAGATATCCTCAGATCAATACTAGAAAGAATCTTTCTAAGAAAGTTATTTGTGATGTGTGAATTCATCTCACAGAGTTACACTTTTCTTTTCATGGAGCCATTTGCTAACACTGTTTTCGTGGAATCTGCAAGGGATACTTGGGAGTGCTTTGAGGTCTATGCTGAAAAAGGAAATATCCTCAGATAAAAACTTGAAGGAAGCTTTCAGAGAAGCTGTTTTTTGATGTGTGAATTCATCTCACAGAGTTACACCTTCCTTTTCATGGAGCAGTCTGCTAACACTGTTTTCCTGGAATCTGCAAAGGGATATTTGGGAGCATGTTGAGGCCTCTGGTGAAAAAGGAACTATCCTAGGATAAAAACTAGAAAGAAGCTTTTTGAGAAACTGCTTATTGATGTGTGAATTCATCTCACAGAGTTACACTGTTCTTTGCGTTGAGCATTTTGCTTGCACTGTTTTCTTGGAGTGTGTAATGGGATATTACAGAGTGCCTTGGAGTTTATGGTGACAAAGGAAATATTCTCTTATAAAAACTAGAAATAAACTTTCTGAGAAACCGCTTTGTAATGTGTTAATTCATCTCACACTGTTACATGGTACTTTTCTTGGATCAGTTTGATATCAGTGTTTTTGGGGAATCTGAAAAGGGATACTTTGGATCGAATTGAAGTCTATGGTGAGAAAGAAAATGTCCTC
Organism: Macaca thibetana thibetana; assembly: GCF_024542745.1. Taxonomy (NCBI): domain Eukaryota; kingdom Metazoa; phylum Chordata; class Mammalia; order Primates; family Cercopithecidae; genus Macaca; species Macaca thibetana. The sequence goes on from NC_065596.1 coordinate 2,498,529, forward strand.
ATATAAAAACTAGAGAGAAGCTTTCTGAGTAACCTCTTTGTGATTTATTAATTCATCTAAGAGTTACATGATTCTTTTCATGGAGTAGTTTGGCAGCACTATTTTTGTTGTGTCTGATAAGGGATATTTGGGAGCGCATGCAAGCTGATGGTGGAAAAGGAAATACCCTGATATAAAAACTAGAAAGAAGCTTTCTGAGAAATTTATTTGTGATGGGTTAATTCATCACACAGAGTTACACTTTTGTTTTCTTTGAACAGTTGGGTAGCACTGTTTTTATGGAATCTGCAAAGGGATACTGGGGAGCTCCTAGAGGCTTATGGTGAAAAAGAAAATAGCTTCATATAAAAACCGTAGAGAACTTATTCGAAAAATGGTTTTGTGATGTGTGTATTCATCTCAAAGAGTTTAACCTTGTTGTTGATTGAGCAATTTGGCATCACTGTTTTCATGGAATCTGAGAGGAGTTATTTTGAAGCACAATGAAGCCTATAGTGAAAAAGGAAATATCCTCAAATATCAACCAATAAGAAGCTTTCTGTGAACTGCTTTGTGATGTGTGATTTCATTTCACAGGGTTTTAACATTTTTCACCACAGAACTCAATGCGCTTCCAGTCATCCCTTTGCAGATTGCACGGAAACAGTGTTATAAAACTGCTCATGAAAAGAGTGGTATAATTCTGTGAGATGAATTCACACATCACAAAGAACTTTCTCAGAAAGCTTCTTTCTAGTTTTTATCTGAGGATATTTCCTTTGTCACCATAGGCTTCAATACAATCCAAAATATCCCTTCTCAGATTCCCCAAAAACAGTTCTACCAAACTGATCTATGAAAAGAATCGTAACTCTGAGAGACGAATTAACACATCACAAAGCAGTTTATCAGAAAAATTTATTTCCGTTTTCATCTGAGGATATTTCTTTTTCCACTATAGGTCCCAAAGTGCTCCCAAATATCCCTTTGCAGATTCCATGAAAGCAAGGTTAGAAAACTGCTCCAGGAAAAGAAAGTTGTAACTCTGTCATATGAATTCCCACATCACAAGGATCTTTCTCAGAAAGTTTCTTTCTAGTTTTTATCTGAGGTTATTTCCTTTGTCACCATAGGCTTCAATGCCATTCAAAGTATCCCTTCTCAGATTTTCCAAAAACAGTGCTACCAAACTGCTCCATGAAAACAGTGGTGGTACTGTGTGAGTTCAAAACTGTTTCTCTAGAAGCTTCCTTCTAGTTTTTATCTGAGTATATTTCCTTCTTCACCATATTCCTCATTGCCCACCCAAATATCTCATTGAAGACTAAACGAAAAAAGTGTTAGTAAACTTCTCAGTGAAAAGAAAGGTGTAACTCTCTGACATGAATTCACACATCACAAAGCAGTTTCTCAGAAAGCTTCTTTCTAGTATTTATCTGAGGATATTTCCTTTTTCACTGTAAGCCTCAATGCATTCCCAAGTACCCCTTTGCAGGTTCCACAAAAACTGTGTAATCAAACTGCTCAATGAAAAGAACAGTGGAAATCTCTGAGATGAAATCACACATCACAAAGAACTTTCTTGGAAAGCTTCTTTCTAGTTTTAATCTGTGGTATATCTTTTGTCACCATGGTTTCAATAGGATCCAAAATATCTCTTCTCAGATTCCCCAAAAACAATGCTACCAATCTGATCCATGAAAAGAATCATGTAACTCTGTGAGATGAATTAACACAGCTCAAAGAGGTTTCTGAGGAAGTTTCTTTCTAGTTTTTGTTTGAGGATATTTCCTTTGTCACCATAAGCTTCAATACGCTCCAAAATATCCCATTGCAGATTCCAAGAAAACAGTGTTAGCAAATTGCTCAATGAAAAGAACAGTGTAACTCTGTGGGGTGAATCCACACATCACAAAGCAGTTTCTCAGAAAGCATATTTTTGGTTTTTATATGAGGATATTTCTTTTGTCACCATAGGCTTCAATTTGCTCCCAAACCTAATATTGCAAATTCCACAAAAACAGTATTATCAAACTGTTCAATGAAAAGAACAGTGTTACTCTGTGAGTTGATTTCACAAACCACAAAACAGTTTCTCAGAAACCTTCTTTCTAGTTTTTATATGAGGATATTTCCCTTTTCACTATATGCCTCAATATGCTCCCAAATAAACCTTGGCAGATGACACAAAAACAGTCTTAGCAAACTGCTCCATGAAAATAAAGGTGTAGCTCTGTGAGATGAATTTACACATTCCAAAGCAGTTGATCAGAAAGTGTCTTTTTGGTTTTTATCACGGGATATTTCCTCTGTCACCATAGGCTTCAATGCGCTACCAAATATCCTATCGCAGATTTCATGAAAACAGTGTTATTAAACTGCTTAATGTAAAGAATGGTGTAATTCTGTGAGATAAATTCACACATTACAAAGCAGTTTCTCAGAAAGCTTCTTTCTCATTTTTTCTCTGGTGATATTTAATTTTTCATTATAGGTCTCAAAGGACTCCCAAATATCCCTTTGCACATTCCACAAAAACAATGATAGCAAACAGATTCATGAAAAGTTATATGTAACTAGGTGGGATGAATTCACACATCACAAGGTAGTTTCTCAGAATGATTCCTTCCAGTTGTTATCTGAGGATATTTCCTTTGTCACCATAGGCTTCAATGCGATCCAATATATCTCTTCACAGATTCCCCAAAAACAGTTCTACCAAACTGATCCATGAAATGTATGATGTAACTCTGTGAGATGAATTAACACATCACAAAGTGGTTTCTCAGAAAAATTCTTTCTAATTTTTATATGAAGATATTTCCTTTGTCACCATAAGCTTCATTGTGATATGAACTATCCGATTGCAGATTCCAAGAAAATAGTGTTAGCAAACTGCTCAATGAACAAAAGAGTGTATCTCGGTGAGACAAATTTACACATGACAAAGCAGTCTCTCAGAAAGCTTCTTTCTAGTTTTATCTGAAGATATTTCCTTTGTCACCTAGGCTTCAATGCGATCAAGAATATCCCTTCTCAGATTCCTCGAAAACAGTGCTACATAACTACTCTATAAAAGAATCGTGTAACTCTGCAAGATGAATTAACCCATCACAAAGCATTGTTATATGAGGATGTTTCCTTTGTGTTTTTGAGGATATTTGCTCCAGTTTCTATATGAGGATATTTCCTTTGTCACCATAAGTTTCAATGTGCTTCAAAATATCCCAATGCAGATTACAAGAAAACAGTGTTAGCAAACTGCTGAAAGAAAAGAATAGTGTAACTCTGTGACATGAATACACACATCACAAAGCAGTTTCTCAGAAAGCTTCTTTCTAGTTTTTGTCTGAGGATATTTCCTTTTTCACCATAGGCCTCAAAGAGCTCGTAAATATACCTTTGCAGATGCCACAAAAATAGTGTTAGCAAACTTCTCAATGAAAAGAATGGTGTAACTCTGTGAGATGAATTCACACATCACAAAGAAGTTTCTCAGAAACTTCCTTTGGTTCTTAAGTGAAGATATTTCCTTTGTCACCACAGGTTCGATGCGATCCAAAATATCCCTTCTCAGATTCCCCAAAAACAGTGTTACCAAACTGATCCATGAAAAGAGTCGTGAAACTCCATGAGATAAATTCACATATCAAAAGGAAGTTTCTCAGAAAGCTTCTTCCTAGATTTTATCTTCGGATATTTCCTTTATCACCATACGCTTCAATGCAATCCAAAATATCTCTTATCAGATTCCCCAGAAACAGTGCTATCAAACTCTTCCATGAATAGAATGGTGTAACTCTGTGAGATGAATTCACATATCACACAGATGTTTCTCAGAAGACATCTTCTAGTTTTTTTCTGAGGATATTTTCTTTTTCACCACATTCCTAAATGCACTTCTGAATGTCCCATTGCAGATTAATCAAAAAAAAGTGTTAGCAAACATTTTATCCAAGATAAAAAGCAAAAAGCAGCTTTGTGAGAAACTGCTCAGGGACGGGGGAATTCATCTCACAGAGTTACACTGTTCTTTTCATTGAGCAGTTTGCTAACACTGTTTTCGTGGAATATGCAAAGGGATATTTGGGTACACATTGAGGCCTGTAGTGAAAAAGAAAATATCCTTAGACAAAAACTAGAAATAAACTATCTGAGAAAGTTCTTTGTGATTGTGAATTTATCTCACAGAGGTACACTCTTCTTTTTATTGAGCTCTTTGATAACACTGTTTTTGTGGAATCTGAAATAGGATATTTGGGAGCTCATTGAATCCTATGGTGACAAAGGAAATATCCTCAGATAAAAACCAAAAAGAAGCTTTCTGAGAACATTCTTTGTGATGTGTGAATTCATCTCACAGAGTTACACCTTCGTTTTCATGGAACCATTTGCTAACGTAGTTTTCATGCAATCTGGAAAGGATAATTGGGAGCACATTGAGGCCTATGGTGGAAAACTAAATATCCTTAGATAAAAACTAGAGAGAAGCTCTCTGGGAAACTGCTTTGTGATGTGTGGATTCATCTCACAGAGGTACACAGTTGTTTTCTTTGAGCTGCTTGATAACACTATTTTCATGGAATCTGCAATAGGGTATTTGGGAGCACATTGAAGACTAGGGAGGCAAAGGAAATGTTCTCAGATAAAAACTAACAAGAAACTTTCTGAGAAACTGCTTTGTGATGCGTGAATTGATCTCACAGAGTTACACTGTTCTTTTCATTGAGCAGTTTGCTATCACTCTTTTCTTGGAATCTACAATGGGATATTTCAGAGTGCGTTGAAGCTTAGGGAGACAAAGAAAATATCCTTAGATATAAACTAGAAAGAATCTTTCTCAGAAACTGCTTTGTGATTTGTGAATTTTTCTCACAGAGTTAAACGATTCTTTTCATGGATCAGTTTGGTAGCACTGTTTTTGGGGAGTCTGAGAAAGGATATTTAGGATTGCATTGAAGCCTATGGTGACAAAGGAAATATTCCAGGATAAAATCTAGAAAGAAGGTTTCTGGGAATTTTTTTTGTGTTGTGTGAATTCATCTCACAGAGTTACTCCTTTCTTTTCATGGAGCAGTTTACTAACACTGTTATTATGGAATCCACAAAGGGATATTTTGGAGTACACTGTGGCCTATAGTGAAAAAGGAAATATCCTCAGGTAAAAACTAGAAAGAAGCTTTCAGGGAAACTGCTTTGTGATGTGTGAATTCATCTCACAGAGTTACACAGTTCTTTTCATTAAGCAGTTTGCTAACACTGTTTCCTTGGAATCTGCAATGGGATATATCGGAGTGCATTGAAGCTTATGTTGACAGAGGAAATATCTTCATATGAAAACTAGAAAGAAGCTATCTGAGAAACCACTTTGTGATGTGTTAATTCATCTCACAGAGTTACATGATTCTTTTCATGTATCAGTTTGGTAATACTGTTTTTGTGTTGTCTTAGAAGGGATATTTCAGATCACATGAAGCTGATAGTGGAAAAGAAAATATCCTGAGATAAAAACTAGATAGAAGCTTTCTGAGAAATTTCTCTCAGATCATTGAATTCATCACACTGAGTTACACCATTGTTTTCTTTGAGCACCTTGGTAGCACTGTGTTTGTGGAATCTGCAAAGGGATATTCAGGAGCTTCTGGAGCCCTATGGTGAAAAAGGAAATAACTTCAGATAAAAACTGGAGAGAAGCTTTTCGAGAAACGGTTTTGTGATGTGTATATTCATCTCATAGACTTTAACCTGTTTGTTGATAGAGCAGTCCGGCATCACTGTTTTTGTGGTATCTGAGAAGAGATGCTTGGGAGCACATTGAAGTTTATGGTGAAAAAGGAAGTATCCTTAGATTTAAACTAGAGAGAAGCTTTCTGAGAAACTGCTTCATGATCGGTGAATTCATCTCACAGAGTTAAACCTTTCCTTTCGTTGAGCAGTTTAGTAACACTGCTTTGAGGAATCTGCAAAGGGATATTTGGGAGCACATAGAGTCCAATGGTGAAAAAGGAAATAACTTCAGGTGAAAACTGGAGGCAAGCTTTCTGAGAAACACCTTTATGATGTGGGTATTCATCTCATAGAGCTAAATGTTTCTATTGAGGGAGCACTTTGGCATCACCGTTTTTGTGGTGTCTGAGAAGGGATATTTTGGAGCACATTGAAGCCTATGGTGGAAAACGAAGTAGGCTCATACAACAACTAGAAAGAAGCTCTCTGAGAAACCGCTTTATGATGTGTTAATTCATCTCACAGAGTTACATGATTCTTTTCATGGAGCAGTTTGGTAGCAATGTTTTTCGGGAATCTGAGAAGGAATATTTTGGATCTCATTCAAGCCTATGGTGACAAAGGAAATATCCTCAGATAAAAACTAGAAAGAAGCTTTCTGAGAAAGTTCTTTGTGATGTGTGAATTCAACTCACAACGTTACACCTTTCTTTTCATGGAGTAGTTTGCTATCACTGTATTCCTGGAATCTGCAAAGGGATATTTGGGAACGCATTGAGCCTATAGTGAAAAAAGAAATATCCTCAGATAAAAACTAGAAAAAAGCTTTCTGAGAAACTGCTTGGTGACGTGTGAACACATCTCACAGAGTTACACTGTTCCTATCATTGAGCAGTTGGCTAACACTATTTTCTTGGAATCTGCAATGGTATATTTCAGACATCATTGAAGTTTTGGGTGAAAAAGGAAATATCCTCAGACGAAAAATAGAAAGAAGGTTTCTGAGAAACTGCTTTCTGATGTGTGAATTCATCTCACAGAGTTACACAATTCCTGTCAAGGAGCAGCATGGTTGCACTGTTTTTGGGGAATCTGAGGAGGGATATTTTCAATCACATTGAAGCCTAAGGTGACAAAGAAAATATCCTCATATAAAAGCTAGAAAGAAGTTTTCTGAGAAACCTTGTGATGTGCTTATTCATCTATAGATGCTTTTCTTGGAGCAGTTTGCTAACACTTTTTTCATGGAATCAGCAAGAGGATATTTGGGATCGCATTGAAGCCTATGGTGACAAAAGAAATATCCTCAGACAAAAGTAGAAAGAAGCTTTCTGAGAGACTGCTTTGTAATTTGTGAATTCATCTCACAGAGATTCACGATTCTCTTCATGGAGCAGTTTGGTAGCACTGTTTTAGGAGAATCTCAGAAGTGTTATTTTACATCACATTGAAGCCTATAGTGACAAAGGAAATATCCTCAGATAAAAACTAGAAAGAAGATTTTGGAGAAACAGCTTTGTGATGTGTGTATTCATCTCATATAGTTACACCTTTCTTTTCATGGAATATATTGCTAACACTGTTTTCATGGAATGTTCAAAGGAATATTTGACAGTGCTTTGAGGCTTATGTTGAAAAAGGAAATATCTTCAACTAAAAACTAGAAATATTGTTTCTGAGAATGTGCTTTGTTATGTGTGAGTTCATCTCACAGAGTTACACTGTTCTTTTCATTGAGAAGTTTGCTAACACTTTTTTGTGTAATCTGCAATAGGATATTCTTTAGTGCATTGAGGAATATGGTGAAAAAGGAAATACACTCAGGTAAAAACTAGAAAGAAGCTTTCTGAGAATCTACTTTGTGATTTGTGAATTCATCTCACAGAGCCCCACGATTCTTTTCATGGAGCAGTGTAGTAGCACTGTTTTTGGGGAACCTGAGAAGGGATACTTTGGATCGCATTGAAGCCTATGGTGACAAAGGAAATATCCTCAGATAAAAACCAAAAAGAAGATTTCTGAGAAACTGCTTTGTGATTTGTGAATTCATCTCACTGGGATACACGATTCTTTTCATGGAGGAGTCTGGTAGCACTGTTTTTGAGGAATCTGAGAAGTGATATTTTGGATCACATTGAATCCTATGATGACGAAGGAACTAAAATCAGATAAAAACTAGAGACAAACTTTCTGAAAACCTGTTTGTGATGTGTGTATTCATCTCACAGTGTAACACCTTTCTTTTCATGGAGAAGTTTGTTAACTCTGTTTTCGTGGAATCTACAAAGTGATGGTTGGGAGCGAGTTGAGACCTATGGTGAAAAAGAGAATATCCTCAGATAAAAACTAGAAAGTAGCTCTCTGAGAAAATGCTTTGTGATGTGTGAACTCATCTCACACAGTTATACCACTCTTTTCGTGGAGCAGTTTGCTAACACTGTTTTCATGGAATATGCAATATGATATTTCTAAGTGCATTGAAGTCTAAGGTGAGAAATGAAATATCCTCAGACTAAAACAAAAAAAGAAGCTTTCTGTGAAACTGCTTTGTGACGTGAGAATTCATCTCACAGAGTTAGACTTTTCTTTTCATGGTGCAGTTTGATAGTACGGTGTTTGGGGAATGTGAGAGGGAATATTTTGTATTGAAATGAAGCCTATGGTGACAAAGGAAATATCCTCATATAAAAACTAGAAGGAAGCATTCTCAGAAAGTTTTTTCTGAAATGTGAATTCATCTCACAGAGTTACACCTCTCATATCATGGAGCAGCTTGCTAACACTGTTTTTGTGGGGTCTGCAAAGGGATATTTGGGAGCACATTGAGGTCTGTGGTGAAAAAGGAAATATCCTCAGAAAAAATCTAGAAAGAAGCTTTCTGAGAAACTTCTTCATGATGTGTGAATTCATCTTACAGAGTTACACTCTTCTTTTCATTGAGCAGTTTGTTAACACTGTTTTCTTGAAATCTACAGTGGGATATTTTCGAGTGCATTGAAACTTTTGGTGACAAAGGAATCATACTCTGATAAAAGCTAGAAAGAAGCTTTCTGAGAAACAGCATTGTGATGTGTTAACTCAATTCACAGAGTTACACAATTTATTTCATGGTTCAGATTGGTAGCACTGTTTTTGGGGAATCTGAGTAGGGATATTTTGGATCACATTGAAGCCTATGGTGTCAAAGGAAATAACCTCAGATAAAAACTAGAAAGAAGTTTCCTGAGTAATTTCTTTGAGATGTTTGAATTAATCTCACAGATTTACACCTTTCTTTTCTTGGAGCAATTTGCTAACATCATTTTCGTGGAATCTGCAAAGGGATATTTGGGAGTGCATTGAGGCCTATATTATACAAGAAAATATCCTCAGATAAAAACTAGAAAGACGCTTTCTGAGAACCTGCTTTGTGATGTGTGAATTCATCTCACAGTGGTACACCGTACTTTCCATTGCCCAGTTTGGTGACACTGTTATCGTGGAATCTGCAATAGGATATTTGGGAGCACATTGAAGCCAATTGTGACAAAAAAAAATATCCTCACAGAAAAAGCAAAAAGAAGATTTCTGAGACACTGCTTTGTGATGTGTGAATTCACCTTACAGAGGTACAAGATCCTTTTCATGGAGCAGTTTGGTGTCACTGTTTTTGGGCGATTTGAGAAGGTATATTTTGAATCACATTGAAGTCTGTGGTGACAAAGGAAGTATCCTCAGATATGAAATAAAAGAAACTTTCTGAGAAACTGTTTCTGATGTCTGAATTAACCTCACAGAGTTACACAGTTCTTTTCATTGAGGAGTTTGCTAACAGTGTTTTCTTGGAATCTGCCATGCGATATTTCAGAGTCTATTGAAGCTTGTGGTGACAAAGGAAATATCCTCATATAAAAACTCGAAAGAAGCTTTCTGAGAAACAGCTTTGTGATGTGTTAATTCATCTCACATAGTTGCACGATTCTTTTCATGGATCACTTTGGTAGCACTGTTTTTGGGGAATATGAGAAGGGATATTTTGGATCGCATTGAAGCCTATTGTGACAAAGGAAATACCACCAGATAAAAATTAGAGAGAAGATTTCTGAGAAACTGCTTTGTGATGTGTGAATTCATCTCACAGAGTTACACGTTTATTTTCATGGAGAAGTGTGTTAACAGTGTTCTCGTGGAATCTGAAAAGGAATTTTTGAGAGTGCTTAGAGGACTGTGGTCATTAAGATAACATGCTCAGATAAAAACTAGAAAGAAGCTTTCTGAGAAGCTACTTTGTGATTTATGATTTCATCTCACAGAGTTACACTCTTGTTTTCATTGATCAGTTTGCTAACACTGTTTTCTTGGAATCTGCAATGGTATATTTCAGAGCGCATTGAAGCTTATGGAGTCAAAGGAAATATTCTCATATAAAAACAAGAAGGAAGCTTTCTGAGATATCACTTTGTGATGTGTTAATCCATCTCACAGAGCTACATGATTCTTTTCATGGATCATTTTGGTAGCAATGTTTTTGAAGAATCTGAGAAGGGAATTTTTTTTTTTTTTTTTTTTTTTTTTTTTTTTTTTTTTTTTGAGACGGAGTCTCACGCTGTTGCCCAGGCTGGGGTGCAGTGGCGCGATCTCGGCTCACTGCAAGCTCCGCCTCCCAGGTTCCCGCCATTCTCCTGCCTCAGCCTCCTGAGTAGCTGGGACTACAGGCGCCCGCCACTGCGCCCGGCTAATTTTTTGTATTTTTAGTAGAGACGGGGTTTCACCATGGTCTCGATCTCCTGACCTTGTGATCCGCCCGCCTCGGCCTCCCAAAGTGCTGGGATTACAGGCTTGAGCCACCGCGCCCGGCTTAGAAGGGAATTTTTTGGAATACATTGAAGCCGATGGAGACAAAGGAAATATGGTCATATAAAACTGGAAAGAAGCTTTCTGAGAAACTGCTTTGTGATTTGCAAATTCGTCTCACTGAGTTACACCTTTCTTTTCATGGAGCAGATTGCTAACACTGTTTTTTTGGAATCTGCATAGGGATATTTGGGAGTGCATTGAGGCCTATAGTGGAAAAGGAAATATCCCGAGATAAAAACTAGAAAGAAGGATTCTAAGAAACTGCTTTGTGATTTGTGATTTCATCTCACAGAGATACAACGTTCCTTTCATTGAACAGTTTGATAACACTGTTTTCACTGAATATGCAATAGGATATTTGGGAGTGCATTGAAGCTTATGGTGACAAAGAAAATATCCTCACATAAAAACCACAAAGAAGTTTTCTGAGAAACTACATCAACTAATGAGCAAAATAACCAGTTAATATCATAATGGCAGGATCAAGTTCACACATAACAATAGTAACCTTAAATGTAAATGGACTAAATGCTCCAATTAAAAGACACAGACTGGCAAACTCGATAAAGAGTCAAGACCCATCACTTTGCTGTATTCAGGAGACCCATCTCACATGCAGAGACGTACATAGACTCAAAATAAAGGGATGGAGGAAGATCTACCAAGCAAATGGAGAACAAGAAAAAGCAGGGGTTGCAGTACTAGTCTCTGATAAAACAGACTTTAAACCATCAAAGATCAAAAGAGACAAGGCCATTACATAATGGTAAAAGGATCAATTCAACAGGAAGAGCTAATTATCCTAAATATATATGCACCCAATACAGGAGCACCCAGATTCTTAAAGCAAGTCCTTAGAGACTTAGAAAGAGACTAACATACAATAATAATGGGAGACTTCAACACCCCACTGTCAACAGACAGATCAACGAGACAGAAAGTTAACAAGGATATCCAGGAATTGAACTCATCTCTGCAGCAAGCAGACCTAATAGACATCTATAGAACTCTCCACCCCAAATCAACAGAATATACATTCTACTCAGCATCAAATCACACTTATTCCAAAATTGACCACATAATTGGAAGTAAAGCACTCCTCAGCAAATGTACAAGAACAGAAATTGTAACAAACTGTCTCTCAGACCACAGTGCAATCAAACTAGAACTCAGGACTAAGAAACTCAATCAAAACTGCTCAACTACATGGAAACTGAACAAACTGCTTCTGAATGACTACTGGGTACATAATGAAATGAAGGCAGAAATAAAGATGTTCTTTGAAACCAATGAGAACAAAGATACAACATACCAGAATCTCTGGGACACATTTAAAGCAGTGTGTAGAGAGAAATTTATAGCACTAAATGCCCACAAGAGAAAGCAGGAAAGATCTAAACTTGACACTCTAACATTACAATTAAAAGAACTAGAGAAGCAAGAGCAAACACATTCAAAACCTAGCAGAAGGCAAGAAATAACTAAGATCAGAGCAGAACTGAAGGAGATAGAGACACAAAAAACCCTTCAAAAAATCAATGAATCCAGGAGTTGGTTTTTTGAAAAGATCAACAAAATTGATAGACCGCTAGCAAGACTAATATAGAAGAAAAGAGAGAAGAATCAAATCGACGCAATAAAAAATGAAAAAGAGGATATAACCACTGACCCCACAGAAATACAAACTACCATCAGAGAATACTATAAACACCTCTATGCAAATAAACTAGGAAATCTAGAAGAAATGGATGATTTCCTGGACACTTACACTCTTCCAAGACTAAATCAGGAAGAAGCGGAATTCCTGAATAGACCAATAGCAGGCTCTGAAATTGAGGCAATAATTAATAGCCTACCAACGAAAAAAAGTCCAGGACCAGATGGATTCACAGCTGAATTCTACCAGAGGTACAAGAAGGAGTTGGTACCATTCCTTCTGAAACTATTCCAATCAATAGAAAAAGAGGGATTCCTCCCTATCTCATTTTATGAGGCCAACATCATCCTGATACCAAAACCTGGCAGAGACACAACAAAAAAAGAGAATTTTAGACCAATATCCCTGAAGAACATCGATGCAAAAATCCTCAATAAAATACTGGGAAACCGAATCTAGCAGCATATCAAAAAGCTTATCCACCATGATCAAGTGGGCTTCATCCCTGGATGCAAGGCTGGTTCAACATACGCAAATCAATTAACGTAATCCAGCATATAAACAGAACCAAAGACAAAAACCACATGATTATATCAATAGATGCAGAAAAGGCCTTTGAGAAAATTCAACAGCCCTGCATGCTAAAAACTCTCAATAAATTCGGTATTGATGGAACGTATCTCAAAATAATAAGAGGTATTTATGACAAACCCATAGCCAATATCATACTGAATGGGCAAAAACTGGAAAAATTCCCTTTGAAAACTGGCACAAGACAGGGAAGCCCTCTCTCACCACTCCTATTCAACATAGTGTTGGAAGTTCTGGCTAGGGCAGTCAGGCAAGAGAAAGAAGTAAAGGGTATTCGGTTAGGAAAAGAAGAAGTCAAATTGTCCCTGTTTGCAGATGACATGATTGTGTATTTAGAAAACCCCATTGTCTCAGCCCAAAATCTCCTTAAGCTGATAAGAAACTTCAACAAAGTCCCAGGATACAAAATTAATGTGCAAAAATCACAAGCATTCTTATACACCAGTAACAGACAAACAGAGAGCCAAATCATGAATGAACTTCCATTCACAATTGCTTCAAAGAGAATAAAATACCTAGGAATAAAACTTATAAGGGATGTAAAGGACCTCTTCAAGGAGAACTACAAACCATTGCTCAGTGAAATAAAAGAGGACACAAACAAATGGAAGAACATACCATGCTCATGGATAGGAAGAATCAATATCGTGAAAATGGCCATACTGCCCAAGGTCATCTATAGATTCAATGCCATCCCCATCAAGCTGCCAATGAGTTTCTTCACAGAATTGGAAAAAACTACTTTAAAGTTCATACGGAACCAAAAAAGAGCCCGCATCTCCAAGACAATCCTAAGTCAAAAGAACAAAGCTGGAGGTATCACGCTACCTGACTTCAAACTATACTACAAGGCTACAGTAACCAAAACAGCATGGTACTGGTACCCAAACAGAGATATAGACCAATGGAACAGAACAGAGTCCTCAGAAATAATACCACACATCTACAGCCATCTGATCTTTGACAAACCTGAGAGAAACAAGAAATGGGGAAAGGATTCCCTATTTAATAAATGGTGCTGGGAAATTTGGCTAGCCATAAGTAGAAAGCTGAAACTGGATCCTTTCCTTACTCCTTATACGAAAATTAATTCAATGTGGATTAGAGACTTAAATATTAGACCTAATACCATAAAAACCCTAGAAGAAAACCTAGGTAGTACCATTCAGGACATAGGCATGGGCAAGGACTTCATGTCTAAAACACCAAAAGCAATGGTAACAAAAGCCAAAATTGACAAATGGGATCTAATTAAACTAAATACCTTCTGCACAGCAAAAGAAACTACCATCAGAGTGAACAGGCAACCTACAGAATGGGAGAGAATTTTTGCAATCTACTCATCTGACAAAGGGCTAATATCCAGAACCTACAAAGAACTCAAACAAATTTACAAGAAAAAAACAAACAAACAACCCCATCAAAAAGTGGGCAAAGGATATGAACAGACAGTTCTCAAAGGAAGACATTCATACAGCCAACAGACACATGAAAAAATGCTCATCGTCACTGGCCATCAGAGAAATGCAAATCAAAACCGCAATGAGATACCATCTCACACCAGTTAGAATGGCGGTCATTAAAAAGTCAGGAAACAACAGGTGCTGGAGTGGATGTGGAGAAATAGGAACACTTTTACACTGTTGGTGGGATTGTAAACTAGTTCAACCATTATGGAAAACAGTGTGGCGATTCCTCAAGGATCTAGAACTAGAATTACCATATGACCCAGCCATCCCATTACTGGGTATATAGCCAAAGGACTATAAATCATGCTACTATAGAGACACATGCACACGTATGTTTATTGTGGCACTATTCACAATAGCAAAGACTTGGAATCAACCCAAATGTCCATCAGTGACAGATTGGATTAAGAAAATGTGGCACATATACACCATGGAATACTATGCAGCCATAAAAAAGGATGAGTTTGTGTCCTTTGTAGGGACATGGATGCAGCTGGAAACCATGATTCTCAGTAAACTATCACAAGAACAGAAAACCAAACATGTTCTCACTTATAGGTGGGAACTGAACAATGAGATCACTTGGACTCTGGAAGGGGAACATCAGATACCGGGGCCAATCATGGAGAGGGAGGAGGGGGGAGGGATTTCATTGGGAGTTATACCTGATGTAAATGATGAGTTGATGGGTGCTGATGAGTTGATGGGTGCAGCACGCCAACACGGCACAAGTATATATATGTAACAAACCTGCACATTATGCACATGTACCCTAGAACTTAAAGTATATTAAAAAAAACTAGAAATAACTTTTCTGAGAGACTGTTTTGTGATGGGTGAATTCATCTCACAGAGTTAAATCTTTCTTTTCATTGAGCCGTTTGGTAACACTGTTTTTGTGAAATATGTAAAGGGATATTCAGGAGTGGATTGAGGCCGAGGTAGAAAAAGGAAAAATCTTCAGGTAAAAACTAGATTGAAAGTTTCTGATAACTTCTTTGTGATGTGTGCATTCGTGTCCTAGAGGTAAAGCTTTCTGTTTAGAGAGCAGTTTGGCATTACTATTTTTGTGGTGTCTGCAAAGGGCTATTTGGGAGTGCATGGAAGCTGATGGTGGGAAAGAAAATATCCATATTTAAAAACTAGAAGGAAGCTCTCTGATAAATTTCTTTGTGATGGGTGAATTCATGACACAGAGTTACATGATACTTTTCATGGGTCAGTTTGGTAGCACTGTTTTTGGGGAGTCTGAGAAAGGATATTTTGGATTGCATTGAAACCTATGGTGACACAGG
Organism: Macaca thibetana thibetana; assembly: GCF_024542745.1. NCBI lineage: Eukaryota > Metazoa > Chordata > Mammalia > Primates > Cercopithecidae > Macaca > Macaca thibetana. The sequence goes on from NC_065596.1 coordinate 2,514,083, forward strand.
AAATATCCTCATGTAAAAACTAAAAAGGATGTTTCTGAGGAAGCTCTTTGTGATGTGTGAATTCATCTTACAGAGTTACACCTTTCTGTTTTGGAGCAGTTTGCTAACACTGTTTTCATGGGATCTGCAAAGGCATATTTGGGAGTGCATGGTGGTCCATAGTAAAAAAAGAAATATTCTCATATAAAATCTAGAGTGAAGCTTTCTGAGAAACTGTTTTGTGATTTGTGAATTCATCTCACAGAGGTACATGATAGTTTTCATGGAGCAGTTTGGTAGCACTGTTTTTGGGGAATGTGAGAAGCAATATTTTGGATTGCTTTGAAGTCTATGGTGACAAAGGAAATATCCTCAGATAAAAGCTAGAAAGAAATTTTCTGAGAAAGTTCTTTGTGATGTGTGAATTCATCTCACAGAGATACACTGTTACATTCATTGAGAAGTCTGCTAACACTTTTTTTTTTGAATCTGCAATGGGATATTCAGGAGCGCATTGAGGCCTATGGTGAAAAGGAAATATCCTCAGATAATAACTCTAAAGAAGCTTTCTGAGAAACTGCTTTGTGATGTGTGAATTCATCTCACAGAGTTACACTGTTCTTTTCATTTAGCAGCCTGCTAACACTATTTTCTTGGAATATGCAATGGGATATTCCAAGATTGCAACTTACGGTGACAAAGGAAATATCTTCATATAAAAACTAGTAAGAAGCTTTCAGAGAAACCACTTTGTGTTGTGTTAATTCGTCTCACTGACTTACATGACTCCTTTTATGGATCTGTTTGGTCGCACTGTTCTTGGTTAAACTGAGAAGGGATATTTTGGATCACATTGAAGAATATGTTGACTATGGAAATATCCTAAGATAAAAACCAGAAAGAAGCTTTCTGAGAATGTTATTCATGATGTGTGAATTCATCTCATAGAGTTACACTTTTCTTTTCGTGGTGCAGTTTGCTAACACTGTTTTCATGCAATCTCCAAAGGGGTATTTGGGAGTACATTGAGGCCTGTAGTGAAAAAGCAAATATCCTCAGATAAAAACTAGAAGGAAGCTTTTGGAGAAACTGCTTTGTGATGCGTGAATTCATCTCACAGAGCTACATCATTGTTTTCATTGAGCCATTTGATAACACTGCTTTCGTGGAATCTGCAATACGATATTTGGGATCGCATTGAAGCCTATGGTGACAAAGGAAATATTCTCATAGAAAAACCAAAAATAAGCTCAATTCATCTCATAGAGTTACACTGTTGTTTTCATTGACCAGTTTGCAAACACTGTTTCCTTTTAATCTGTAAAAGGTCATTTCATAATACATTGAAGATTATGGCGACAAAGGAAATATCCTCAGATAAAAACTAGAAAGAAGCGTTCAGATAAACTACTTTGTGATTTATGAATTCATCTCACAGAGTTACACAATCCTTTTCATGCAGCAGTTCTGTAGCACTGCTTTGGGGATTCTGAGAAGGGATATTTTGCATCACATTGAAGCCTAGGGTGACAAAGGAAATATCCTCAGATAAAAACTAGGAAGAAGCTTTCTGAGAAAGCTCTTTGTGATGTGTGAATTCATCTCACAGAGTTACACCTTTCTTTTCATGGAGAAGTTTGCTAACACTGTTTTCATGGAGTCTGAAAAGGGAAATTTGGGATGCACTGAGGCCTATAGTGAAAAAGAAAATATCCTCAGATAAAAGCTAGAAAGAATCTTCCTGGGAAAATGATTTGTGATGTATGAATTCATTTCACAGAGCCACACGATTCTTTTCATTGAGCAGTTTGATAATGCTTTTTTCGTGGAACCTGGAATAGGATATTTGGGAGCACATTGAAATCCATGGTGACAAAGGAAATCTATACAGATAAAAACCAAAAGAGGGTTTCTGAGAAACTGCTTTGTGTTGTCTCAGTCCATCTCACAGAGTTACACTGTTGTTTTCATTGACCAGTTAGCAAACACTGTTTCCTTTTAATCTGCAATAGGATATTTCATAGTGCATTGAAGCTTATGGTGACAAAGGAAATATCCTCAGACAAAAACTAGAAAGAAGCTTTCTGAGAAACTCCTTTGTGGTTTGTGAATTCATCTCACAGAGTTGCATAATACTTTTCATGGAGTAGTTTGGTAGCACTATTTTTGGGGAACCTAATAAGGGACATGTTGGATCGCATTGAAGAATATGGTGACTCAGGAAATATCTTCAGTTAAAAACTATAAATAAGTTTTCTGAGAAAGTTCATTGTTATTGGTTAATTCATCTCACAGAGCTACACCTTTCTTTCCATGGAGCAGATTGAAAACACAGTTTTCCTGGAATCTACAAAGGGATATTTGAAAGCGCATTGAGGCCTGTATTGAAAAAGGAAATATTCTCATAGAAAATCGAGAAAGAAACTTTCTGAGAAACTGCTTAGTGATGTGTGAATTCAACTCACAGAGTTACACTGTTCTTTTCATTGAACAGTGTTGACACTGTTTTCTTGGAATCTGCAGTTATATTTGTGAGCGCCTTGAGGCCTGTGGAGTAAAACTAAATATCCTCAGGTAAAAACTAGAAAGAAGCATTCTGAGAAACTGCTTTGTGATGTGTGAATTCATGTCACAGAGTTATGTGATTCTTTAATGGATCAGTTGGTTGGTGCTGTTTTTGGGGAGTCTGAGAAGGGATATTATGAATCGTTTGAAAGCCTATGGTGTCAAAGGAAATATCCTCAGACAAAAACCAGAAAGAAGCTTTCTGAGAAACTGCTTTGTAATGTGTGAATTCATCTCACAGAGTTACACTGTTCTTTCCATGGAGCAGTTTGCTAACCCTGTTTTCATGGAATCTGCAAAGGGATAATTGGAAACGCATTGAGAATTATAGTGAAAAAGGAAATCTCCTCAGAAAAAAAACAGAAAGAAGCTTTCTGAGACACTGCTTTGTGATGTGTGAATTCATCTTGCAGAGTGACAGCATTGTTGTCATTGAGCCGTTTGCTAACACTGTTTTCGTGGAATCTGCAAAGGGATATTTCGAAGCACATTGAAGTTTAAGTTGACAAAGGAAAAACCCTCATATAAAAACTAAAAAGAAGCTTTCTGAGAAACCGCTGTGTGATATGTTAATTCATCACATTGAGTTAAATGTTTCTTTTAATGGATCAGTTTTTTAGCACTGTTTTGGAGAATCTGAGAAGGGATATTTTGAATTTCTATGAAGACTATGGTGACAAAGGAAGTATCCTCAGATAAAAACTAGGAAGTTGCTTTCTGAGAAAGTTCTTTGTGATGTGTGGCTTCATCTCACAGTGTTACACCTTTATTTTCATGGAGCAGTTTGCTAACACTGTTTTCATGGAATCTGCAAAGGGATATTTGGGAACGAGTTGAGACCAATGGTAAAAAAAAAAAAAAAAAAAAAAAAAAAAAGGAAATATCATCAGAAAAAACTAGAAGGAAGCTTTCTGAGAACCTGCTTTGTGATGTGTGAATTCATATCACAGAGCCAGACCATTCTCTTTATTGAGCAGTTTGATAAGACTGCTTTCTTGGAACCTGCAATATCATATTTGGGAGTGCATTGAAGCCTATGGTGACAAAGGAAATATTCTCAGATAAAAACGAAAAAGAAGCCTTCTCTGAAACTGCTTTGTGATGTGTGAATTCATCTAACATACTTACACCGTTCTTTTCATTGAGGAGTTTGCTAATCCTGTTTTCTTGGAGTTTGCAATGAGGTATATCGGAGCGCATTGAAGCTTATGGTCACAAAAGAAATATCCTCATATAAAAACTAGAAAGAAGCTTTCTGAGAAACTGCTTTGTGATGTGGTAATTCATCTCACAGAGTTACAAGATTCTTTTCATGGTTCAATTTGGTAGCACTGTTTTGGGGGATTCTGAGATGGGATATTTGGGATCACATGGAATCCTTTGGTGAAAAGGAAATATCCTCAGATAAAAACTAGAAAGAAGCTTTCTGAGAAAGTTCTTTGTCCTATCTGAACTCATCTCACAGAGTTACACCGTTCCTTTCATTGAGCAGTTTGATAACACTGTTTTTGTGGTATCTGTAATAGGATATTTGGGAGTGCATTAGAGCCTATGGTGAGAAAGGAAATATCCTCAGATAAAAACCAAAAAGTAGCTTTCTGAGAAAATGCTTGGTGATATGTGAATTCATCTTACAGAGTTACACCTTTCCTTTCATGGAGCCATTTGCTGACACTGTTTTCATGGAATCTGCAAAGGGATACTTGGGAGCGCTTTGAGGTCTATGGTGAAAAAGAAAATATCCTCAGTTTAAAACTAGAAAGAAGTTTTCTGAGAAGCTACTTTGTGATGTCTGAATTCATCTCACAGAGTTACACTGTTCTTTCATTGAGAAATTTGCTAACACTGTTATCGTGGAATCTGCAAAGTTATATTTCATAGAACATGGAAGCTTAAGGTGACAAAGGAAATAACCTCATATAAAAACTAGAAAGAAGTTTTCTGAGGAAACGTTTTCTGATGTATGAATTCATTTCACAAAGATACACTGTTCTTGTCATTGAGCAGTTTTGTAGCAATCTTTTTGGGGAATCTGCAATGGGGTATTTCAGAGCGCATTGAAGTCTTTAGTGACAAAGGAAATATCCTCAGACAAAAAATTGAAAGAATATTTCTGAGCAACTGCTTTGTGATTTGTGAACTTATCTCATAGAGTGACAGGATACTTTTCATGGGGCAGTTTGGTAGCACTATTTTTGGGGAATCTGAGAATGGTTATTTTGGATAGCATTGAAGCCTACGGTGACAAAGGAAATATCCTCAGATAAAACTAGAAAGAAACTTTCTGAGAAACTCCTTTGTAATGTGTGAATTCATCTTACCGAGTTACACTCTTCTTTTCTTTGAGCAGTTTGATAACACCATTTTCGTGGAATTGGCGATAGGATATTTGGGAGCACATTGAAGCCTATTGTGACAAAGGAAATATCCTCAGACAGAAACCAAGGAGAAGCTTTCTGAGAAACCGCTTTGTGATGTGGGAATTCACCTCACGGAGTTACACCATTGTTTCATGGAGCAGCTTGGTAGCACTGTTTTTGGGGAATCTGAGAAGGGATACTTAGGATCGCATTGAAGCCTATGGTGACATTGAGAATATCCACAGATAAAAACTAGAAAGAAGCTTTCTGAGAAACTTCTTTGTGATATGTGTATTCATCACACAGAGTAAAACCTTTCTTTTCATGGAGCAGTTTGGTAACACTGTTTTCGTGGAACCTACAAAAGGATATTTGTGAGCAAGATAAGGCCAATGGTGAAAAAGGAAATATCCACAGATAAATACTAGAAAGAATCTTTCTGAGAAACTGATTTGAGATGTGTGAATGCATCTCAGAGATTTACACCTTTCTTTTCATGGAGCAGTTTGCTAACACTATTTTTGTGGAATCTTCAAAGGGATATTCTCAAGTGCATTGAGGCATATGATGAAAAAGGAAGCAGACTCCGAGAAATAATAGAAAGAAGCTTACTGAGAAAATTCTCTGTTATTTGTGAATTCATCTCACAGAGTTACACCTTTCTTTTAATGGAGCAGTTTTTAACACTGTTTTTGTGGAATCTGCAAAGAGATATTTGGGAGTGCATGGGGATCAATGGTATAAAGGGAAATATCCTCAGATAAAAACTAGAAGGAAACTTTCTGACAAAGTTCTTTATGATGTTTGAATACATGTCACTTAGTTACACCTTTCTTTTCCTGGAGCAGTTTGCTAACACTGTTTTCATGGAATATGAAAGGGATATTTGGGAGCCCATTGAGGCATATGGTGAAAAAGGAAATATCCTCAGATAAAACCTAGAAAGAAGCTTTCTGAGAAACTGATTTGTTATGTGTTAATTCATCTCACAGAGTTACACTGTTCTTTTCATTGAGAAGTTTGCTAATGCTGTTTTTTGGTATCTGCAATGGGATACTTCAGTGTGCACTGAAGCTAATGGTGACAAAGGAAATATTTCCATATAAAAACTAGAAAAACGCTTTCTGAGAAACTGCTTTGTGATGTGTGAATTCATCTCACAGAGTTACAGCTTTTTGGTCACGGAGCAGTGTGTTAACACTGTTTTTGTGGAATCTGAAAAGGGATGTTTGGGAGCGCAATGAGGCCTATAGAGATAGAGAAAATATCCTCAGATAAAAACTAGACAGAAGCTTTCTGAGAAACTACTTTGTAACGTGTGAATCTATCTCACAGAGTTACACTGTTCTTTTCATTGAGCAATTTGCTAACATTGTTTTCGTGGAATTTGCAAAGGGATATTTGGGAGTGCATTGAGGCCTATAGTAAAAAAGGAAATATCCTCAAATAAAAACTAGAAAGAAGTCTTCTGAGAATCTGCCTTGTGATGTGTGAATTCATCTCACAGAGTTACACTGTTCTTTTCATTGAGATGTTTGATAACACTGTTTTCATGGAATCTGCAATCGGATATTTGGGAACACATTGAAGCCTATAGTGACAAAGGAAATATCCTCTGACAAAAACTAGAAAGAAGCTTTCTGAGAAACTGCTTTGTGATATGTGAATTCATCTCACAGAGATACATGATTCTTTTCTGGGAGCAGTTTGGTAACACTGTTTTTGGGGAATCTGAGATGGGATATATTCTATTGCATTGAACTCTTTGATGACAAATGAATAACCTCAGATAAAAACTAGAAAGAAGATTTCTTAGAAAGCACTTTGTGATGTGTGAATTCATCTCACAAAGTTACACTATTATTTTCATTGAAAAGCTTGCTAACACTATTTTCGTGGAATCTGCAAAAGGATATTTTGGAACACATTGAAGCCTACGGTGACAAACAAAATATCCTCAGACAAAAACCCAGAAGAAGCTTTCTGTTAAACTACTTTGTTAGGTGTGAATTCATCTCACAGAGTTGCACCTTTCTTTTCATGGAGCAGTTTGCTAAAACTGTTTTCGTGGAATCTGCAAAGTGATATTTGCTAGTGCTTTGAGACCTATAGTGAAAAAGGAAAAATCCTCCGACAAAAAGTAGAAAAAAGCTTTCTGAGAAACTCCTTTGTGATGTTTGAATTCATCTCACAGCGTTACACCATTCTTATCATTGAGCAGTTTGATTACACTGATTTCATGGAATCTGCAGTAGGATATTTTTGAGTGCATTGAAGCCTCTGGTGACAAAGGAAATATCCTCAAATAAAAACCAAAAAGAAGCTTTCTGTGAAACTGCTTGATGATGTGTCAATTCATCTCACAGAGTTACACAATTCTTTTCATGGATCAGTTTCGTAGCACTGTTTTGGGGGATACTGAGAAGGGATATTTTGGATCACATTGAAGCCTACAGTGAAAAAGGAAATATCTTCAGATAAAAACTAGAAAGATGTTTTCTGAGAAAGTTATTTGTGATGTGTTAATTCATCTCACAGGGTTACATCATTCTTTCATGTTGGAGTGTGCTAACACTGTTTTTGTGGAATCTCCTAAGGGATATGTGGGAGGGCATTGAGGTCTAGAGTGAAAAAGGAAATATCCTCAGATAAAAACTAGAAAGAAGCTGTCTGACAAACTGCTTTATGATAGGTGAACTCATCTGACAGAGCTACACCTTTCTTTTCTTTGAACCGTTAGATAACACTGTTTTCGTGGAATCTGCAATAGGATATTTGGGAGCACATTGAAGCTTATGGTGACATAGGAAATATCCTCATAGGAGAGGAAAAAGAAGCTTTCTTAGAAACTGCTTTCTTATTTGTGCATTCAACTCACAGATTTACACTGTTCTTCTCATTGAGTAGTTTGCTAACACTGTTTTCTTGGAATCTACAGTGGGATATTTTGGATTGCATTGAAGTTTACTGTGAAATAGGAGATGTCCTCACACAAAAACGAGAAAGAAGCATTCTGAGTAACTGCTTTGTGATTTGTGAATTCATCACACAGAGTTAAATGATTCTTTTCATGGATCAGTTTGATAGCACTGTTTTTGGGGAATCTGAGAAGAGATATTTTGATCACATTGAAGCCTATGATGATAATAGAAATATCTTCGGATAAAAACTAGTAGGCAGATTTCTGAGAAAGTTCTTTGTGACGTGTGAATTCTTTGATAGAGTACACTTTTCTTTTCATGAGCATTTCACTAACACTGTTTTCAGGGACTCTGCAATAGGTTATTTTGGAGTGCATTGAAACTTATGATGACAAAGGAAATATCCTCAGATGAAAGCCAAAAAAATCTTTCTGTGAAACTCCTTTGTGAAGTGTGAATTCAGTTCACAGATTTACACGTTTCTTTTCAAGGAGCAGTTTGCTAACACTATTTTCGTGGAATCTGTCAAGTGATATTTGCGAACGCAATAAGGCCTAAAGTGAAAATGCAAATATCCTCATACAAAAACTAGAAAGGAGCTTTCTGATAAACTGCTTTGTGATGCACGAATTCATCTCACATAGTTACAGTGTTCTTTTGATTGAGCAGTTTGGTAACACTGTTTTCTTGGAATCTGCAATGGGATATTTTGTGACGTGTTGAGGCTTATGGTGACAAAAGAAATATCCTCATGTAAAAACTAGAGAGAAGTTTTCTGAGAAACTGCTTTTGATGGGTTAATTCATCTGACAGAGTTACATGATTCTTTTCATGGATCTGTTTGATAGCACTGTTTTAGGGGAATCTGAGAAGGGATATTTTGAATTGCATTAAAGTTTATGGTGACAAAGGAAATATCCTCAGATAAAAACTAGAAAGAAGACTTCTGAGAAAGTTCTTTGTGATGTTTGAATTCATCTCACAGAGTTACCCGTTTCATTTCATGGAGCAGTTTGCTAACACTATTTACGTGGAATCTCCAAACGGATATTTGGGACTGCATTGAGGCCTGTTTGAAAAAGTAAATATCCTCAGATAAAAACCAAAAGTTAGATTTCTGAGAAAGTGCTTTGTGATGTGTGAATTCACCTCACAGAATTATATGGTTGTTTTCATTGAGTAGTTTGCTAACACTGTATCTTGCAATCTGCAATGGGATATTTTGGAGTACATTGAAGCTTATGGTGAAAAAGGAAATGTTCTCATAAAAACTAGAAAGAACCTTTCTGAGAAACCACTTTGTGTTGTGTTAATTCATTTCAACGAGTTACACAATTCTTTTCATGGATCAGTTTGGTAGTCTTGTTTTTGTGGTGTCTGAGAAGGGATATTTTGGAGTGCATGGTGGATGATAGTGCAAAGGGAAATATCCTGAGATAAAAACTAGAAAGAAGCTTTCTGACAAATTCCTTCATGATGGGTGAATTCATCACACAGAGTTACACCTTTATTTTCTTTGAGCAGTTTGGTAGCATTGTTTTTATGGAATCTGCAAAGGTATATTCGGGATCTCGAAGAGGCCTATGGTAAAAAAGGAAATTACTTCAGATAATAACGGAGAGAAACTTTTCGAGAAACGGTTTTGTTATATGTGTGTCATCTCATATAACAACCTTTCTTTGATTGAGCAGTCCATCATCACTGCTTTTGTGGTATCTGAGAAGAGTTATTTGGGAGTACATTTAAGCCTATGGTGACAAAAAAATATAATCCGACAAAAACCAAAAAGAAGCTTTCTGAGAAACTGCTTTGTGATGAGTGAATTCACCTCATGGAGTTATACCATTCTTTTCATTGAGAAGTGTGCTAAATCAATGTCAGAAGTGCATTGAGGTCTATGGTGAAAAAGGAAATATCCTCAGATAAAAACTAGAAAGAAGCTTTCTAAGAAACTACTTTTGGATGTGAGATTTCATCTCACAGTGTTACACTTTTTTGTTTGTTTTCATTGAGCAGTTTGATAACAGTGTTTTCATGTAATCTTTAATGGGATATTTGGGATCACATTGAAGAATACGTTCACAAAGAAAATATCCCCAGACATAAACTAAAAGAAGATTTCTGAGAAACTGTTTTGTTATGTGTGAATTCATCTCACAGAGATAAACCTTTGTTTTCATGGAGCAGTTTGCTAACACTGTTTTCATGGAATCTGCAAAGGGATATTTGGGAGCGAGTTAAGGCCAATCATAATAAAGGAAATATCCTCTGACAAAAAACAAAAAGAAGCTTTCTGAGAAACTGATTAATGATGTGTGAATTCGTCTCACAGATGGACACCTTTCTTTTCATGGAGCAGTTTGCTGTAAGTATTTTCATAGAATCTGCAAAGGGATATTCACGAGTGCATTGAGACCTATGGTGAAAAAGGAAATATCCTCAGACAAAAACTAGAAACAGGTTTTCTGAGAAACTACTTTGTGATGTGTGAATTCAACTCGCAGAGTTATACTGTTCTTTTCATTAAGCAGTTTGCTAGCACTGTTTTCTTGGAATCTGCAATGGGATGTTTCATTGAGCAGTGTGCTAACATTGTTTTCTTGGAATCATCAATCTGATATTTCAGAGCACATTGAAGCTTAGGGTGAAAAAGGAAAAATCCTCAAATAAAAACTAGAAAGAAGCTTTCTGAGAAGCCGCTTTGCGATTTGTTAATTCATCTCATAGAGTTACACGATTCTTTTCATGAATCTGCTTGGTAGCATTGTTTTTGGGGAATCTGAGAATGGATATTTTGGATCACATTGAAGCCTATGGCGAAAAAGGAAATATCCTCAGACAAAAACGGGAAGGAACCTTTCTGAGAAACTACTTTGTGATTTGTGAATTCATCTCACAGAGCTAAATGATTCTTTTCTTGGAGCACTTTGCTAACACTTTTTTCATGGAAACTGCAATATGGAATCTGCAATAGAATATTTGGGATTGCATTAAAATTTACGGAGACAAAGGAAATATTCTCATACAAAAACCAAAAAGAAGCATTCTGAGACACTGCTTTGTGATGTGTGAATTCAGTTCAGAGACTTACACTGTTCTTTTCATTGAGCAGTTCATTTCAATGTTTTCTTGGAATCTGCAATGAGATATTTCGGAGCACATTGAAACTATTTGTGAAAAAGGAAATATTCTCAGACAAAAACTAGAAAGATACTTTCTGAGAAACTGCTTTGTGATTTGTGAATTCAACCAACAGAGTTACATGATTCTTTTCTAGGATCGGTTTGATAGTACTGTTTTTGGGGAATCTGAGAAGAGATACTTTGGATCACATTGAAGCCTATGGTGACAATGGACATATAATGCGATAAAAACTAGAAAGAAGCTTTCTGAGAAAGTTCTTTGTGATGTGTGAATTCATATCACAGGGCTACACCACGCTTTTCTTTGAGCCACTTGATAACACTGTTTAATGGAGTCTGCAAAAGGATCTTTGGGAGTGCGTTGAAGCCTATGGTGACAAAGGAAATATCCTCAGAAAAAACTAGAAAGAAGTTTTCTGAGAAACTGCTTTTGGATATGTGAATTCATCTCACAGCGTTACACTGTACTTTTCACTGAGCAGTTTGCTAACACTGTTTTCATGGAATGAGCACAGGGACATTTGGGAGATGTGTTAATTCATCTCACAGCATTACACGATACTTTTCACGAATCAGTGTGTTAGCACTGTTTTGGGGGAATCTGAGAAAGGACAATTTTTATGGTATTGAAACCTAAGGTGAAAAAGGAAATATTCTCAGAAAAAATGAGAAAGAGTCTTTCTGAGAAAGGACTTTGTGATGTGTGAATTCATGTTACAGGGTTACACCGTTCTTTTCGTGGGGTAGTTTGCTAACACTGTTTTCGTGGAATCTGCAATGAGATACTTCAGACTGCATTGAAGCTTATGGTGACAAAGGAAATATCCTCAGACAAAAACTAGAAAGAAGCTTTCTGAGAAACGACTTTGTGATTTGTGAATTCATCTCACAGAGTTTCACCTGTCTTTTCATGGAAAAGCTTTCTCAGACTGTTTTCATGGAATCTGCAAGGGGATATTCTGGAGTGCATTGAGGCTTATAGTGAAAAAGGAAATATCCTCAGATAAAAGCTAGAGAGAAGCTTTCTGAGAAGGTGTTTTGTGATGGGTGAATTCATCTCACAGAGTTACACTGTTCTTTTCATTTAGCTGTTTGATAACCCAGTTTTCTTGCAATCTGCAGTGAGGTATTTAGGAGTGCATTGCAGCTTATGGTGACAAAGGAAATATCCTCATATAAAAATTATATAGAAACTTTCTGAGAACATGCTTTGTGATATGTTCAATTCAACTCGCAGAGCTACACAATTCTTTTCATGCATCAGTTTGGTAGCACTGTTACGGGGAATCTGAGCATGGATATTTTGGATCGCGTTGAAGCCTCTGGTGACAAAGGAAATAAACTCAGATAAAAACTAGAAAGAAGTTTTTGGAGAAAGTTCTTTGTGATGTGTGAATTCATCTCACAGAGTTAAACATCTGTTTTCATGGGGTAGTTTGCTACACTGTTTTCAGGGAATCTGCAAAGGAATAGTTGGGAGAGCATTCAGGCCTATAGTGAAAAAGGAAATAACCTCAGATAAAAACTAGAAGGAAACTTTCTGAGAAACTGCTTTGTGATGGGTGAATTCATCTCACAGAGTTACACCATTCATTTCATTGAACACTTTGATAACACTGTTTTCATTGAATCTGCAATAGTGTATTTGGGAACACATTGAAGCCTATGGTGACAAAGGAAATATCCTCAGATAAAAACCAAAAAGAAGTTTTCTGTGAACCTGCTTTGTGCTGTGCCAATTCACCTCACAGATTACTTTGCTGCTTTCATTGAGAAGTTTTCTAACACTTTTTTCCTGGAATCTGCAATAGGATATTCAGGAGCACAGTGAAGAATATGGTTAAAAAGGAAATATCCTCATATAAAAACTAGAAAGAACCTTTCTGAGAAACAGCTTTGTGATGAGTGAATTCTTATCACAGAGTTACATGAATCTTTTTCATATAAAAATTAGAAAGAAGCTTTTGGAGCAACCTCTTTTAGATGTGTTAGTTCATCTCACAGAGTTACATGATTCTTTTCATAAATCAGTTTGATAGAACTGTTTTTGGGGAATCAGAGAAGGGATAATTAGGATTGCATTGAGGCCTATGGTAACAAAGGAAATATCCTCAGATATAAACTAGAAAGAAGCTTTCTGAGAAATTTCTTTGTGATGTGTGAATTTATTTCACAGAGTTACATCTTTCTTTTCATGGAGCAGTTTGATAACACTGTTTTTGAGGAATCTGCAAAGGAATATTTGGGAGTGCATTGAGGCCTATAGTGAAAATGGAAATATCCTCAGATGAAAACCAGAAAGAAGCTTTCTGAGAAACTGCTTTGAGTTGTGTGAATTCATTTTACTGAGTTAAACCGTTCTTTTCATTGAGTAGTTTAATAAAACTGTTTTCACGGAATCTGCAATAGTGTATTTTGGAGCTCATTGAAGGATATGATGACAAAGGAAATGTGTTCAGACAATGACCAAAAAGAAAAATTTCTGAGAAACTGCTTTGTGATGTGTGAATTCATCTCACAGATTTACACCTTTCTTTTCATAGGGAAGTTTGCTAGTACCATTTTCGTGGAATCTCCAAAGTGATATTCCTGAGCACAATGAGGACTATAGTGTAAAAGGAAATAGCCTCAGACAACAATTAGAAAGAAGCCTTCAGAGAAGCTGCTTTGTGATTGTGAATTCATCTCACAGATTTACATGGGTCTTTTCATGGAGAAGTTTTGTAGTACTTTTTTTGGGGAATCTGAGAAGGGATATTTTGGATCACTTTGAACCCTATGGAAACAAAGGAAATATCCTGAAGTAAAAAACTAGAATGAAGCTTTCTAAGAAAGATCTTTGTGATGTGTGAATTCATCTCACAAAGTTACACCTTTCTTTTCATGGAGCTGCTTGCTGACACTGTTTCCGTGGAATCTACAATAGAATATCTGGGAGTGCATTGAAGCCTATGTGATAAAGGAAATATCCCCAGACAAAAACCAAAAAGAAGTTTTCTGATAAACTACTTCAGGATGTGTGAATTCATCCCACAGATTCACACCTTTCTTGTCATTTAGCACTTTGTTAACACGATTTTCGTGGAACCTGCAAAGGGATATTCACGAGCATTGAGGAAAATGGTGAAAAGGAAATATCCTCATACAAAAACTAGAAAGAAGCATCTGTGAAACTGCTTTGTGATGTGTGAATTCAACCCAGTGAGTTACACTGTTCTTTTCATTGAGAAATTTGTTAACACTTTTTTTGTGGAATCTGCAATGGGATATTCCAGAGAGCATTGAGGAATATGGAGAAAAAGGAATTATCCTAAGATAAAAATTAGAAGCTGTTTGAGAAACAGCTTTGTGATGTGTGAATTTATCTCACAGAGTTACATCATACTTTTCATGGAGCTGATTGGTAGCACTGATTTGGGGAAATCTGAGAAGGGATATTTTGGATCACATTGAAGTCTATGGTGAAAACGGAAATCTAATCAGATAAAAACTACATAGAAGCTTCCTGAGGAATTTCTTTGTGATGTGTGTATTCATCTCACAAAGTAACACCTTTCTTTTCATGGATCAGTTTGATAACACTGTTTTCATGGAATCTACAAATGAATATTTGGGAGCAAGTTGAGGACTATGGTGAACAGGAAATATTCTCATATAAAAACTAGAAAAATATTTCCTGAGAAACTGCTTTGTGATGTGTGAATTCATCTCACAGATTTACACCTTCTTTTCATGTAAGAGTTTGCTAATTCTATTTTTGCTTAATCTTCAAAGGGATATTCACAAGTGCAATGAGGCCTATTGTGAAAAAGGAAATATCCTCAGACAAAAAACAAAAAGAAGCTTCCTGAGAAAATAATTTGTGACTTGTGAATTCATTTCACAGAGTTACATGATTTTTTTCATGGAGTTGTTTGATAGCACTGTTTTTGGGGAATCTGAGAAGGGATATTATGGATTGCATTGAAGCCTGTGGTAACAAAGGAAATACTCAGATAAAAACTAGAAGGAAGCTTTCTGAGAAACTTCATTGTGATGTGTGAATTCATTTCACAGAGTTACACTGTACTGTTCCTTGAGCAGTTTGCTAACACTGTTTTCTTGGAATCTGCAATGGGATACTTTGGAGTGCATTGAAGCTTATGGTGTCAAAGGAAATATCCTCAGATAAAAACAAGAAAGAAGCTTTCTGAGAAACTGCTTTCTATTTTGTGAATTCATCTCACAGAGTTGCAATTTCATTTCATGGTGTAGTTTGTTAGCACTGTTTTTGTGCAATGTGAAAAGGACATTTTGTATTGCATTGAAGCCTACGTTGACAAAGGAAATATCCTCAAATAATAACTAGAAAGGAGGTTTCTGAGAAACTTCTTTGTGGTATGTGAATTCATCTCACAGAGTTACACCTTTCTTTTCATGGAGCAGTTTGCTAACACTGTTTTTGTGGAATCTACAAAGGGATGTTTAGTAACACATTGAAGCCTATAGTGAAAAAGGAAATATACTCAGTCAAAAACTAGAAAGAAACATTCAGAGAAACTGCTTTGTGATGTGTGAATTCATCTCACAGAGTTACACCATTCTTTTCAAAGAGCCATTTGAAAACACTGTTTTCGTGGAAACTGCAATAGGATGTTTGGAGCAAATTGAATCCTATGGTGACAAAGGATATATCCTCAGATAAAAACCAAGAAAAACCTTTTGAGAAACTGCTTTGTGATGTGTGAATTCATCTCACAAAGTTACATTGTTGTTTTCTTTGAGCAGTTTGCTAACACCGTTTTCTTGTAATCCGCAATGGGATATTTCGGAGTGCATTGAAGCTGATGGTGACAAAGGAAATATCCTCAGAGAAAACCTATAAAGAAGGTTTCTCAGAAAGTGTTTTCTGATTTGTGAATTCATCTCAGAGATTTACACCTTTCTTTTCATGGAGCAGTTTGTTAGTACAGTTTTGGGGAATCTGAGAAGTGATATTTTGGATCACATTGAATCCTATGGTGAGAAATGAAGTATCCTCAGATAAAAACTAGAAAGATGCTTTCTGAGAAACTTCTTTCTGATGTGTGAACTCATCTCACAGAATTACTCCTTTCTTTTCATGATGCAGTGTGCTAACACTGTTTTTGAGGAATCTGCAAAGGACTATTTGGGAGTGCATTGAGGTCTACAGTGAAAAAGGAAATATCCTCAGATAAAAACTGGAAAGAAGCTTTCTGAGAAACTGCTTTGTGATGTGTGAATTCATTTCACAAAGTTACACCAATCTTTTCCTGGAGAAGTTTGCTAAAACTTTTTTCATGGTATCTGAAATGGGATTTTTGGGAGTGCATTGAGGAATATGGTGAAAAGGGAAATATCCTCAGATGAAAACTAGAAATACGCTTTCTGAGAAACACCTTTGTGCTATGTGAATTCATTTCACCGAGTTACACCATTCTTTTTATGGAGCAGTTTGGAAGCACTCTTTTTGGGGAATCTGCAATAGAATATTTGTGATGTGTGAACTCATCTCACAGGGTTACACTTTTCTTTTCATAGAACAGTTCACTAACACTGTTTTCATGGAATCCTCAAAGCGATATTTGGGAGGGCATTGAGGCCTATTGTGAAAAAGGAAATATCCACAGATAGAAACTGGAAAGAATCCTTCTGAGAGACTGCTTTGTGATGTGAATTCATGTCACAGAGTAACACTGTTCTTTTCATTGAACAATCTGCTTATACTGATTTCATGGAATCTGCAATAGGATATTTCAGAGCGCATTGAAGCCTATGGTGACAAGGAAATAATCTCAGACAAAAACTGAAAAGAAGCTTTCTGAGAAAGTGCTTTGTGATGTGTCAATTTACCGCACAGAGTTACACTGTTCTTTTCATTGAGCAGTTTGTTAATACTGTTTTCTTGGAATCTGCAATGGGATACTTCAGAGTGCATTGAAGCTTATGGAGTCAAAGTAAATATCCTCAGACAAAAACTAGAAAGAAGATTTCTGAGAAACTGCTCGCTAATTTATGAATTCATCTCACAGAGTTACAATTTCCTTTCATGGAGCGGTTTGTTAACACTGAGTTTTTGGAAAGTGAGAAAGGATATTTGGATCGCATGGAAGCCTATGCTGACAAGGGAAATATTATCAGATAAAAACTAGAAAGAAGCTTTCTGAGAAAGTTACTTGGGATATGTGAATTCATTTCACAGGGTTACACCTTTCTTTTCATGGAGCAGTTTGCTAAAACTGTTTTCGTGGAATCTCCAAAGGGATGTTTAGTAACACATTGAGGCCTATAGTGAAAAAGGAAATATCCTCAGTTTAAAACCAAAAAGAAGCTTTCTGAGAGAAAGCTTTGTGATGTATGAATTCTTGTCAGAGAGTTACACTGCTCTTTTCGTAGAGCAGTTTGGTAGCACTGTTTTCATAGAATCTGCAGTAGGATGTTTTGGAACACATTGAAGCCTCTGGTGACAAAGGATATATCCTCAGATAAAAACCAAAAAGAAGCCTTCTAAGAAATTGCTTTGTGTTGTGTGAATTCATCTCACAGAATTACACCTTTGTTTTCATGGAACAGTTTGTTAGTACTATTTTTGGGGAATCTGAGAAGGTATATTTTCAATCACATTGAAGCCTATGGTGACAAACGAAATATCCTCCGATAAAAACTAGAAAGAAGCTTTCTGAGAAACTTCTTTGTGAAGTGTGAGTTCATCTCACAGAGTTACACCTTCTTTTCATGAGGCAGTTTGCAAACACTTTTTTCGTGGAATCTGCAAAGGGATATTTGGGAGCCCACTGAGGTCTGTAGTGAAAAACGAAATATACTCCAATAAAAAGTGGAAAAACTTTCTGAGAAATGGCTCTGTGATGTGAATTCATGCCACAGTGTAACACCATTCTTTTCATTGAGCAGTCTGCTAACACTACTTTCGTGGAATCTGCAATAGGATATTTGGGAGCACATTGAAGCCTAAGATGACAAAGGAACTATCCTCAGATAAAAACCAAAAAGAAGCTTTCTGAGAAATTACTTTATGATGTATCAATTTATCTCACGGAGTTACACTGTTCTTTTCATTGAGAAGTTTTCTAACATTGTTTTCTTGGAATCTGCAATGGGATATTTCAGAGTGCATTGAAACTTATGGTGTCAAAGGAAATATCCTCAGACAAAAACTAGAAAAACTTTCTGAGAAACTGCTTTCTAATTTATGATTTATCTCACAGAGTTACAATATCCTTTCATGGAGCAGTTTGTTAGCACTGTTTTTGTGGAATGTGAGAAAGGACATTTTGGATCGCATTGAAGCCTATGCTGACAAACGAAATATACTCAGATGAGAACTAGAAAGAAGCTTTCTGAGAAAGTTATTTATGGTGTGTGAATTCATCTCACAGAGTTACACATTTCTTTTCATGGAGCAGATTGCTAATACTGTTTTCATTGAGTCTGCAAATGGGATATGAGGGAGCACATTGAGGCCTATGGTGAAAAAGGCAATATCCTCAGATAAAAACTAGAAAGAAGCTTTCTGAGAAACTGCTTTGTCACGATTGAATTCATCTCACAGTGTTACACTGTTCTTTTCATTGAGCAGTTTGCTATCACTGTTTCCCTAGAACATGCAATTTGGTATTTCGGAGCTCATTGATGCTTATGGTGTCAAGGAAAATACCTTCGTATAAAAAGTAGAAAGAAGCTTTCTGAGAAACAGTTTTGTGATGTGTGAATTCATCTCACACAGTTACACGGTTCTTTTCATGGAGCACTCTCGTAGCACTGTTTTTGGGTAATTTGAGAAGGAATACTTTGGATCACATTGAAGCCAATGGTGACAAAGGAAATATCCTCAGATAAAAACTAGAAAGGAGGTTTCTGAGGAACTGCTTAGTGATGTGTGAATTCATCTCACAGAGTTACACATTTCTTTTCATGGAGCAGTTTGCTAACACTGTTTTCGTGTAATCTGCAAAGCGATATTTTGGAAAGCATTCAGGTCTATGGTTAAAAACTAAATATCCTCAGATAAAAACTAGAACGAAGCTTTCTGTGAAACTGTTTTGTGATGTGTGAATTCATTTCACAGGGTTATAGTGGTCTTTTCATTGAGCAGTTTGCTAAAACTGTTTTCTTGGAATCTGCAATGGGATATTTCAGAAGGCATTGAAGCTTATGGTGACAAATGAAATATCCCCGGAAAAAAAGTAGAAAGAAGTTTTCTGAGAAACTGCTTTGTAATTCGTGAATTCATCTCACAAAGGTACACTATTCTTTTCATGGAACAGTTTGATAGCACTGTTTTTATGGAATCTGAGAAGGGATTGTTTGGATCCCATTGAAGACTATGGTGACAAAAGAAATATCCTCAGATTAAAACTAGAAAGAAGCTTTCCGAGAAACTTCTTTGTGAGGTGTGAATTTATCTCTCAGAGTTACACTTTTCTTTTCATGGAGCACTCTACTAAGACTCTTTTCATGGAACCTGCAAAGTGATATTTCAGAGTGCATTGAGTTCTATGGTGTAAAAGGACACATCCTCACATAAAAATTAGAAAGAAGCATTCTGAGAAACCGCTTTGAGATGTGTGAATTCATCCCACAGAGTCACACCGTTCATTTCATGGAGTAGTTTGGTAACACTGTTTTCATGGATAACATGTTTTCATGGAATGTGCGATAGGGTATTTTGGAGTGCATTGAAGCCTATGGTGACAAAGGAAATATTCTCAGATAAAAACCAAGAAGATGCTTTCTGAGAAAATGCTTTGTGATGTGTGAATTCATCTCAGAGAGTAACACTGTTCTTTTCATTGAGCAGTTTACTAACACTATTTTCCTGGAATCTGCAATGGGATATTTCGGAGCCCATTGAAGCTTAGGGTGACAAAGGAATTATCCTCAAAAAAAAAAAAAAAAAAAAAAAAACTAGAAAGAAACTTTCTGAGAATATGCTCTGTGATTTGTTAATTCATCTCATAGAGATACATGATTCTGTTCATGGAACAGTTTCGTAGCCCTGTTTTTTGGGAATGTGAGAATGGGTGTTTTGGATTGAATTGAAGCCCATTTTCGCAACTGAAATATCTTCAGATAAAAACTAGAAAGAAGCTTTCTGAAAAACTTCTCTGTGATGTGTGAATTCGTCTCACAAAGTTATACCTTTCTATTCATGGAGCAGTTTCCTTCCACTGTTTTCGTGGAATCTGCAAAAGGATTTTTGGGAGCATATTGAGATCTACGGTGAAAAAGTACATATCCTAAGATAAAAACTAGAAAGAAGTTTTCTGTGAAACTGCTTTGTGATGTGTGAATTCATCTCACAGAATTACACAGTTCATTTCAGTGAGCAGTCTCCTTAAACTGTTTTCATTTTTTTTCATGTTTGTTTATTTATTTATTTATTTATTTATTTAAATTTATTTATTATTATTATACTTTAAGTTGTAGGGTACATGTGCATAACGTGCAGGTTTGTTACATATGTATACTTGTGCCTTGTTGGTGTGCTGCACCCATCAACTCGTCATTGACATCAGGTATAACTCCCAATGCAATCCCTCCCCCCCCCCCCCCCCTCCCCCCTCCCCATAATAGGACCTGGTGTGTGATGTTCCCCTTCCTGAGTCCAAGTGATCTCATTGTTCAGTTCCCACCTATGAGTGAGAACATGCGGTGTTTGGTTTTCTGTTCTTGTGATAGTTTGCTAAGAATGATGGATTCCAGCTGCATCCAAGTCCCTACAAAGGACTCAAACTCATCCTTTTTGATGGCTGCATAGTATTCCATGGTGTTTATGTGCCACATTTTCTTAATCCAATCTATCACTGATGGACATTTGGGTTGATTCCAAGTCTTTGCTATTGTGAATAGTGCTGCAATAAACATACGTGTGCATGTGTCTTTATAGCAGCATAATTTATAATCCTTTGGGTATATACCCAGTAATGGGATGGCTGGGTCATATGGTACATCTAGTTCTAGATCCTTGAGGAATCGCCACACTGTTTTCCATAAGGGTTGAACTAGTTTACAATCCCACCAACAGTGTAAAAGTGTTCCTATTTCTCCACAGCCTCTCCAGCACCTGTTGTTTCCTGACTTTTTAATGATTGCCATTCTAACTGGTGTGAGATGGTATCTCATTGTGGTTTTGATTTGCATTTCTCTGATGGCCAGTGATGATGAGCATTTTTTCATGTGTCTGTTGGCTGTATGAATGTCTTCTTTTGAGAAATGTCTGTTCATGTCCTTTCCCCACTTTTTGATGGGGTTGTTTGTTTCTTTCTTGTAAATTTGTTTGAGTTCTTTGTAGGTTCTGGATATTAGCCCTTTGTCAGATGAGTAGATTGCAAAAATTTTCTCCCATTCTCTAGGTTGCCTGTTCACTCTGATGGTAGTTTCTTTTGCTGTGCAGAAGCTCTTTAGTTTAATTAGATCCCATTTGTCAATTTTGGCTTTTGCTGCTGTTGCTTTTGGTGTTTTAGACATGAAGGCCTTGCCCATGCCTATGTCCTGAATGGTACTACCTAGGTTTTCTTCTAGGATTTTTATGGTATTAGGTCTAACATTTAAGTCTCTAATCCATCTTGAATTAATTTTGGTATAAGGAGTAAGGAAAGGATCCAGTTTCAGCTTTCTACTTATGGCTAGCCAATTTTCCCAGCACCATTTATTAAATAGGGAATCCTTTCCCCATTTCTTGTTTCTCTCACGTTTGTCAAAGATCAGATGGCTGTAGATGTGTGGTATTATTTCTGAGGACTCTGTTCTGTTCCATTGGTCTATATCTCTGTTTTGGTACCAGTACCATGCTGTTTTGGTTACTGTAGCATTGTAGTATAGTTTGAAGTCAGGTAGCGTGATGCCTCCAGCTTTGTCCTTTTGACTTAGGATTGTCTTGGGGATGCGGGCTCTTTTTTGCTTCCATATGAACTTTAAAACAGTTTTTTCCAATTCTGTGAAGAAACTCGTTGGTAGCTTGATGGGGATGGCATTGAATCTATAAATTACCTTGGGCAGTATGGCCATTTTCACTATATTGATTCTTCCTATCCATGAGCATGGTATGTTCTTCCATTTGTTTGTGTCCTCTTTTATTTCACTGAGCAGTGGTTTGTAGTTCTCCTTGAAGAGGTCCTTTACATCCCTTGTAAGTTGGATTCCTAGGTATTTGATTCTCTTTGAAGCTATTGTGAATGGAAGTTCATTCATGATTTAGCTCTCTGTTTGTCTGTTACTGGTGTATAAGAATGCTTGTGATGTTTGCACATTAATTTTGTATCCTGAGACTTTGCTGAAGTTGCTTATCAGCTTAAGGAGATTTTGGGCTGAGACAATGGGGTTTTCTAAATATACAATCATGTCATCTGCAAACAGGGACAATTTGACTTCTTCTTTTCCTAACTGAATACCCTTGATTTCTTTCTCTTGCCTAATTGCCCTAGCCAGAACTTCCAACACTATGTTGAATAGGAGTGGTGAGAGAGGGCATCCCTGTCTTGTGCCAGTTTTCAAAGGGAATTTTTCCAGTTTTTGCCCATTCAGTATGATATTGGCTGTGGGTTTGTCATAGATAGCTCTTATTATTTTGAGGTACGTTCCATCAATACCGAATTTATTGAGCGTTTTTAGCAGGACGGGCTGTTGAGTTTTGTCAAAAGCCTTTTCTGCATCTATTGAGATAATCATGTGGTTCTTGTCTTTGGTTCTGTTTATATGCTGGATTATGTTTATTGATTTGCGAATGTTGAACCAGCCTTGCATCCCAGGGATGAAGCCCACTTGATCATGGTGGATAAGCTTTTTCATGTGTTGCTGAATCCGGTTTGTCAGTACTTTATTGAGGATTTTTGCATTGATGTTCATCAGGGATATTGGTCTAAAATTCTCTTTTTTTGTTGTGTCTCTGCCAGGCTTTGGTATCAGGATGATGTTGGCCTCATAAAATGAGTTAGGGAGGATTCCCTCCTTTTTATTGATTGGAATAGTTTCAGAAAGAATGGTACCAACTCCTCCTTGTACCTCTGGTAGAATTCAGCTGTGAATCCATCTGGTCCTGGACTTTTTTTGGTTGGTAGGCTATTAACTATTGCCTCAATTTCAGAGCCTGCTATTGGTCTATTCAGGGATTCAACTTCTTCCTGGTTTAGTCTTGGAAGAGTGTAAGTGTCCAGGAAATTATCCATTTCTTCTAGATTTTCCAGTTTATTTGCGTAGAGGTGTTTATAGTATTCTCTGATGGTAGTTTGTATTTCTGTGGGGTCGGTGGTGATATCCCCTTTATCATTTTTCATTGCGTCGATTTGATTCTTCTCTCTTTTCTTCTTTATTAGTCTTGCTAGTGGTCTGTCAATTTTGTTGATCTTTTCAAAAAACCAACTCCTGGATTCATTGATTTTTTGGAGGGTTTTTTGTGTTTCTATCTCCTTCAGTTCTGCTCTGATCTTAGTTATTTCTTGCCTTCTGCTAGCTTTCGAATGTGTTTGCTCTTGCTTCTATAGTTCTTTTAATTGTGATGTTAGAGTGTCAATTTTAGATCTTTCCTGCTTTCTCTTGTGGGCATTTAGTGCTATAAATTTCCCTCTACACACAGCTTTAAATGTGTCCCAGAGATTCTGGTATGTTGTATCTTTGTTCTCATTGGTTTCAAAGAACATCTTTATTTCTGCCTTCAGTTCGTTATGTACCCAGTAGTCATTCAGGAGCAGGTTGTTCAGTTTCCATGTAGTTGAGCGGTTTTGATTGAGTTTCTTAGTCCTGAGTTCTAGTTTGATTGCACTGTGGTCTGAGAGACAGTTTGTTATAATTTCTGTTCTTGTACATTTGCTGAGGAGTGCTTTACATCCAATTACGTGGTCAATTTTGGAGTAAGTACGATGTGGTGCTGAGAAGAATGTATATTCTGTTGATTTGGGGTGGAGAGTTCTATAGGTGTCTATTAGGTCGGCTTGCTGCAGAGTTGAGTTCAATTCCTGGATATCCTTGTTAACTTTCTGTCTCGTTGATCTGTCTAATGTTGACAGTGGAGTGTTGAAGTCTCCCATTATTATTGTATGGGAGTCTAAGTCTCTTTGTAAGTCTCTAAGGACTTGCTTTATGTATCTGGGTGCTCCTGTATTGGATGCATAGATATTTAGGATAGTTAGCTCTTCCTGTTGAATTGATCCCTTTACCATTGTGTAATGGCCTTCTTTGTCTCTTTTGATCTTTGATGGTTTAAAGTCTGTTTTATCAGAGACTAGTATTGCAACCCCCGCTTTTTTTTGTTCTCCATTTTCTTGGTAAATCTTTCTCCATCCCTTTATTTTGAGCCTATGTATGTCTCTGCGTGTGAGATGGGTCTCCTGAACACAGCAGACTGATGGGTCTTGACTCTTTATCCAGTTTGCCAGTCTGTGTCTTTTTATTGGAACATTTAGTCCATTTACGTTTAAGGTTAAGATTGTTATGTGTGAACTTCATACTGCCATTATGATATTAACTGGTTATTTTGCTCGTTAGTTGATGCAGTTTCTTCCTAGCCTCGATGGTCTTTACATTTTGGCATGTTTTTGCAATGGCTGGTACCGGTTGTTCCTTTCCATGTTTAGTGCTTCCTTCATGGTCTCTTGTAAGGCAGGCCTAGTGGTGACAAAATCTCTAAGCATTTGCTTATCTGTAAAGGATTTTATTTCTCCTTCACTTATGAAACTTAGTTTGGCTGGATATGAAATTCTGGGTTGAAAATTCTTTTCTTTATGAATGTTGAATATTGGCCCCCACTCTCTTCTGGCTTGTAGAGTTTCTGCCGAGAGATCTGCTGTTAGTCTGATGGGCTTCCCTTTGTGGGTAACCCGACCGTTCTCTCTGGCTGCCCTTAACAGTTTTTCCTTCATTTCAACTTTGGTGAATCTGGCAATTATGTGTCTTGGAGTTGCTCTTCTCGAGGAGTATCTTTGTGGCGTTCTCTGTATTTCCTGGATTTGAATGTTGGCCTGCCCTACTAGGTTGGGGAAGTTCTCCTGGATGATATCCTGAAGAGTGTTTTCCAACTTGGTTCCATTTTCCCCCTCACTTTCAGGCACCCCAATCAGACGTAGATTTGGTCTTTTTACATAATCCCTTACTTCTTGCAGGCTTTGTTCATTTCTTTTTCTTCTTTGTTCTTTTGGTTTCTCTTCTCACTTCATTTCGTTCATTTGATCCTCAAACGCTGATACTCTTTCTTCCAGTTGATCGAGTCGGTTACTGAAGCTTGTGCATTTGTCACGTATTTCTCGTGTCATGGTTTTCATCTCTTTCATTTCGTTTATGACCTTCTCTGCGTTAATTACTCTAGCCATCAATTCTTCCACTTTTTTTTCAAGATTTTTAGTTTCTTTGCACTGGGTACGTAATTCCTCCTTTAGCTCTGAGAAATTTGATGGACTGAAGCCTTCTTCTCTCATCTCGTCAAAGTCATTCTCCGTCCAGCTTTGATCCATTGCTGGCGATGAGCTGCACTCCTTTGCCGGGGGAGATGCGCTCTTATTTTTTGAATTTCCAGCTTTTCTGCCCTGCTTTTTCCCCATCTTTGTGGTTTTATCTGCCTCTGGTCTTTGATGATGGTGATGTACTGATGGGGTTTTTGTGTAGGTGTCCTTCCTGTTTGATGATAGTTTCCTTCTAACAGTCAGGACCCTCAGGTGTAGGTCTGTTGGAAATTGCTTTAGGTCCACTCTAGACCCTGTTTGCCTGGGTATCAGCAGCAGAGGCTGCAGAAGATAGAATATTTCTGAACAGCGAGTGTACCTGTCTGATTCTTGCTTTGGAAGCTTCCTCTCAGGGGTGTACTCCACCTTGTGAGGTGTGGTGTGTCAGACTGCCCCTAGTGGGGGATGTCTCCCAGTTAGGCTGCTCAGGGTTCAGGGACCCACTTGAGCAGGGAGTCTGTCCCTTCTCAGATCTCAGCCTCCGTTTTGGGAGATCCACTGCTCTCTTCAAAGCTGTCAGACAGAGTCTTTTGCGTCTGCAGAGTTTTCTGCTGCGTTTGTTATTGTTTACTGTGCCCTGTCCCCAGAGGTGTAGTCTACAGAGACAGGCAGGTTTCCTTGAGCTGCTGTGAGCTCCACCCAATTCGAGCTTCCCAGCGGCTTTGTTTACCTACTTAAGCCTCAGCAATGGCGGGCTCCCCTCCCCCAGCCTCGCTGCTGCCTTGCCGGTAGATCACAGACTGCTGTGCTAGCAATGAGGGAGGCTCCGTGGGTGTGGGACCCTCCCGGCCAGGTGTGGGATATGATCTCCTGGTGTGCCTGTTTGCTTAAAGCGCAGTATTGGGGTGGGAGTTACCCGATTTTCCAGGTGTTGTGTGTCTCAGTTCCCCTGGCTAGGAAAAGGGATTCCCTTCCCCCTTGTGCTTCCCAGGTGAGGCAATGCCTCGCCCTGCTTCAGCTCTCGCTGGTCGGGCTGCAGCAGCTGACCAGCACCGAACGTCCAGCACTCCCCAGTGAGATGAACCCAGTACTTCAGTTGAAAATGCAGAAATCACCGGTCTTCTGTGTCGCTCGCGCTGGGAGTTGTAGAATGGAGGTGTTCCTATTCGGCCATCTTGCTTCGACCCCTCAACTGTTTTCTTTAAATCTGCAAAGGGATGTATGGGAGAGCATTGAAGCCTATGGTGAAAATGGAAATATCCTCAGTTAAAGCTAGAAAGAAGCTTTCTGTGAAACTGCTATGTGATGTGTGAAATCATCTCACAGTGTTACATGTTCTTTTCATTGAGCAGTTTGCTAACACTGTTTTCGTGGAATCTGCCATGGGATATTGTGGAGTGTATTGAAGCTAATGGTGACAAATGAAATATCCTCATATAAAAAATACAAAGAAGCTTTCTAAGACACCACTTTGTGATGTTTTAATTCATCTCACAGAGTTACACAATTCTTTTCATGGAGTAGTTTGGTAGTACTATTTTTTGGGGAATCTCAGAAGGGATATTTTGGATTATAATGAAGCCTATGGTGACAAAGTAAATATCCTGAGATAAAAACTAGAAAGAAGCTTTCTGAAAAAGTTCTCTGTGATTTTTGATTTCATCTCACAGAGTTACACCTTTGTTTTCATGCAGCAGTTTGACAACACTGTTTCCATGGAATCTGCATAGCTATATTAGGGAGTGCATTGAGACTTTTAGTGAAAAAGGAAATATTCTCACATAAATACTACAAAGAACTTTCTGAGAAACTGCTTTGAGATGTGTGAGTTCATCTCACATATTTCCACTGTTCTTTTCATTGAGCTTTCTGATAACACTGGTTTCATGGAAGATGTAAGAAGGTACTGGGGAGCACATTGAAGCCTGTGTTGACAAAGGAAATATCTTCCCATAAAAACCAAAAAGAAGCTTTCTGAGACACTGCTTTGTTGTGTGTGAATTCATCTCACAGGGTTGCACCATTGTTTATGTTGAGCAGTTTGCTAACACTGTTTTCGTGGAATCTGTAAAGGGATATTTGGGAGTGCATTGACGCCTATGGTGAAAAAGGAAATATCTTCAGATAAAAATTAGAAAGAAGCTTTCTGAGAAACTGCTTTGTGGTGAGTGAATTAATCTTATAGAGTTACTAAGTTCTTTTCATTGATTTGTTTTATAACAATGTTTTGTGGAATCTGCAACAAGTATTTGGGAGTGCATTGAAGCCTATGGTGACAAAGAAAATATCCTCTGATAAAAACTAAAAAGAAATTTTCTGTGAAACTGCTTTGTGCTGTGTGAATTCATCTCACAGAGTTACACAGTAGTTTTCACTAAGAAGTTTTCTAATACTATTTTTGTAGAACTGCAATGGTATATTCTGGAGCACATTGAGGAACACAGTATAAAAGGAAATATAAAAACTAGAAAAATCCTTTCTGAGAAACCACTTTGTGATGCATTAATTCTTCTCACAGAGTTACAACGTTCATTTCTTTGAGAACTTTGCTAACACTTTTTTCATGGAATCTGCAATGGGATATTCGAGAGCACTTTGAGGAATATGGCAGAAATGGAAATATCCTTATATAAAAACTAGATAGAATAGTTCTGAGAAACAGCTTTGCAATGTGTAAATTCATCTCACAGTGACACACCATTCTCTTCATGGAGTAGTTTGGTAGCACTGTTTTGGGGGAATCTGAGGAGGGATATTTTTGCATCGCATTGAAACGTATGGTGAAAAAGGAAATATCCTCAGATAAAAACTAGAATGAATCTTTCTGAGAAACTGCTTTGTGATGTGTGTATTCATCTCACAGAGTTCCACGATTCTTTTCTTGGAGAACTTTGCTAGCACTGTTTTCATGGAACCTGCAACAGGATATTTGGGAGCACATTGAAGCCTATGGTGACAAAGAATATATTCTCAGACAAAAAACCAGAAAACCTTTCTTAGAAACTGCTCTGTGATGTGCGAATTCATCTCACAGAGTTACACTGTGCTTTTCATTGAGTAGTTTGCTAACACTGTTGTCTGGGAATCTGCAATGGGATATTTCAGAGTGCACTGAAGATTAGGATGAGAAAGGAAATATCCTCAGACAAAAACTAGAAAGAACATTTCTGAGAAACTCCTTTTGGAATTGTGAATTCATCTTGCAGAGTTACACGATTCTTTTCATGAAGCAGTTTAGTAGCACTGTTCTTGGGGAATCTGAGAAGGGATATTTTGGATCACATTGGAGCCTATGGTGACAAAGGAAATATCCTCAGATAAAAACTAGAAAGGATCATTCTGAGAAAGTTCTTTGGGATGTGTGAATTCATCTCATAGAGTTATACCTTCCTTTTCATGGAGCTGTTTGATAACACTCTTTTCATGGAATCTGCATGGGGATATTTCGGAGTGCATTGAGGCTGATGCTGATAAAGGAAATATCCTCAGATAAATACTAGAAAGCAGCTTTCTGAGAAACTGCTTAGTGAAGTGTGAATTCATCTCACAGATTTACACTGTTCTTTTCATTGAGCAATTTCATTACACTGTTTTTGTGTAATCTGCAATGAAGAATTTCAGAATGCATTGAAGCTTACGGTGACAAAGGAAATATCCTCATATAAAAACTGGAAACAATCTTTCCAAGAACCCACTTTGTGATGTGTTCAATTTACCTCACAGAGCTACGTGATTATTTTCATAGATAAGTTTGGTAGCACTCTTTTTGGAGAATCTGAGAAGGGATATTTTGGATAGCATTGAAGCCTCTGGTGCCAAAGGAAATAAACTCAGATAAAAACTAGAAAGAAGTTTCCTGAGAAAGATCTTTGGGATGTGTGAATTTATGTCACAGAGAGTTACACCCTTCTTTTCATGGAGAGGTTTGCTAACACTATTTTCATGGAATCTGCAAGGGAATATGTGTGAGCTCATTGCGGCCTATAGTGAAAAAGGAATTATACTCAATTAAAATTAGAAAAAAGCTATCTGAGAAACTGTTTTGTGATGTGTGAATTCATCTCGCAGAATTACACCGTTCTTTTCATTGAGCAGTTTGGTAAGACTGTTTTCATTGAATCTGCTATAGGATATTTCAGAGCACATTGAAGCCTATGGTGACAAAGGAAATATCCTCAGATAAATATCAAAAAGAAGCTTTCTGTGAAACTGCTTTGTGATGTGTCAATTCACCTCACAGATTTAAACCATTCCTTTCATTGAGAAATCTGCAAACACATTTTTCCTGGAATCTGCAATGGGATATTCCAGAGCCCATTGAGGAATATGGCAAAAAAGAAAGTATCCTCACATAAAAACTAGTAAGAAGCTTCTGAGGAACTGCTCTGTGATGTGTGAGTTCATCTCACACAGCTATTTAAACTGTTCTTTTCATTGAGCAGTTTGTTAATGCTGTTTCCTTGGAATCTGCAATGGGATATTTCAGAGCACATTGAAGCTTGTTTTGACTACGGAAATATCCTCAGATAAAAACTAGAAAGAAGCTTTCTGAGAAACTGCTTTTTGATGTGTTGCTTTACCTCACAGAGTTACATGATTATTTTCATAAATCAGTTTGCTATAACTACTTTTGGGGGATCTTAGAAGCAATATTTTGCATTGCATTGAAGACTATAGTGACAAAGGAAATATCCTCAGCTAAAAACTAGAAAGAATCTTTCTAAGAAAGTTCTTGTGATGTTTGAATTCATCTCACAGAGATAAAACTTTCTTTTCCTGGAGCAGTTTGCTACCACTCTTTTCATGGAATGTGCAAAGGGACATTTGGGAGCGCATTGAGGCCTATAATGAAAAAGGAAATAGCCTCAGATAAAAACTAGAAAGAAGCTTTCTGAGAAACTGCTTTTGATGTGTGAATTCATCCTACAGAGTTAAACCATTCTTTTCATTGGGTCATTTGAAGACACTGTTTTCATGGAATCCGCAATAGGATATTTGGAAGTGCATTGAAGGTTATGATGACCAAGGAAATATGCTGAGACAAAAACCAAAAAGATTTCTGAGAAACTGCTTTGTGGTATGTGAATTCACCTTACAGATTGATACCTTTCTTTCAATGGAGAAGTTTGCTAATATTATTTTCAAGGAATCTGCAAAGGGATATTCTTGAGCGCAATGAGGCCTACAGTGAAAAAGGAAATATCCTCAGACAAAAACTAGAAAGAAGATTTCTGAGAAACTACTTTGATTTGTGATTCAATCTCACAGAGGTGCATGATTCTTTTCATGGATCAGTTTGGTAGCACTGTTTTGGGGTAGTCTGAGGAGGGATATTTTGGATCGCATTGAAGCCTATGGAAACAAAGGAAATATCTTCAGGTAAAAACTACAAAGAAGCTTTCTGAGAAGGTTCTTTGTGATGTATGAATTCATCTCACATAGTCACACCTTTCTTTTTATGGAACAGTTTGCTATCACTGTTTTCGTGGAATCTGCAATAGGATATTTGGGAGTGCATTGAAGCCTACTGTGACAAAGGAAATATCGTTAGACAAAAACCAAAAAGAAGCTTTCTGAGATATTGCTTTATGATGTGTGAACTCATCTTACAGAGTTACACCGTTCTTTTCATTGAACAGCTTGATAATACCATTTTTGTGGAATCTGCAATAGAATATTTGGGATTGCCTTGAAGCCTATGGTGATAGAAGACCTATCCTCAGATAAAAATCAAAAAGAAGATTTCTGTGAAACTACTTTGTGATGTGTGAATTCACCTCACAGAGTTACACCTTTCTTTTCATGGAGCAGTTTGCTGACACTGTTTTTGTGGAATGTGTACATGGATATTTGGGAGTGCATTGAGGTCTATGGTGAAAAAAGAAATATCTTCAGTTAAAAGCTAGAAAGAAGCTTTCTGAGAAAGATCTTTGTGTTGTGTGAATTTGTATCACACAGATACACCTTTCTTTTCATGGAGCAGTTTGCTAACACTGTTTTCGTGGAACTTGCAAGGGGATATTTGGGAGCACACTGAGGCCAGTGTGCAAATATATTCAGATAAAAACTGCAAAGAAGATTTCTGAGAAATTGCCTTGTGATGTGTGAATTCATCTCACAGAGTTACACCCTTCTTTGCATTGAGCAGTTTGATAACACTGTTTTCATGGAATCTGCAATAGGATATTTGGGAGCACATTGAAGCCTATGATGACAAAGGTAATATCCTCAGATATACCAAAAAGAAGCTTTCTGAGAAACTACTTTGTGATGTGTGAATTCATCTCACAGAGTTACATTCTTCCTTTCATTGAGCAGTGTGTTAACACTGTTTACTTGGAATCAGTAATGGGATATTTCAGAGCTCATCGAAGATTATGGTGACAAAGGAAATATCCTCAGACAAATGCTAGAAAGAAGCTTTCTGAGAAACTGCTTTGTGATGTGTGAATTAATCTCACAGAGATACACGATTCTTTTCATGGATCAGTATGGTTGCACTGTTTTAGCAAACTGCAAAGGGATATATGGGAGCGCATTGAGGCCTATTGTGAAAAAGGAAATATCCTCAGATCAAAAATAGAAGAAAGAAGGTTTCGGGCAACTGATTTGTGACGTGTGAATTCATCTCACAGAGCTACACTGTTCTTTCCATTGAACAGTTTGCTAACACTGTTTTCCTGGAATCTACAAAGGGATATTTCCTAGCACATTTAAGCTTAAGGTGACAAAGGAAATACTGTCATATAAAAACTAGAAAGAAGGTTTCTGAGAAAACGCTTTGTGATGCGTGAATTTATCTCACAGAGTTACACCACACTTTTCCTGGAGCAGTTTGTTCGCACTCTTTTTGGGGAACATGAGGAGGGATATTTTGGAGTGCTTTGAAGCCTCTGGTGACAAAGAAATTATCCTCAGAAAATAACAAGAAAGAAGCTTTCTGAGAAAATTCTTTCTGATATGTGAATTCATCTCAAAGATTTATACCGTTTTTTTCATTGTGCACTTTGTTAACACTGTTTACTTGAAATCTACAATGGGATATTTTGCAGCACATTGATGCTTATGGAGACAAAGGAAATATCCTCAGAAAAAAACTACAAAGAAACTTTCTGAGAAAGTAGTTTGTGATGTGTGAATTCACCTCACAGAGTTACACCATTCTTTTCATTGATCAGTTTGATGACACTGTTTTTGTGGAATCTGCAAAAGGAAATTTTGGAGGGCATTGAAGCCTACGGTGACATAGGAAATATCCTCAGATAAAAACCAAAAAGAAGCTTTCTGGAAACTGATTTGTGGTGTGTGAATTCATCTCACAGAGTTGCATGATTGTTTTCAAGGATCAGTTTGGTAGCACTGTTTTTGGGGGATCTGAGAAGACATATTTTGGATCGCATTGAAGTGTGTGGTGACAAAGTAACTATTCTCAGATAAAAACTAGAAAGAAACATTCTGAGAAAGTTCTTTGTCACGAGTGAATTCATCTCACACAGTTATATCTTTTTTTCATGGAGCAATTTGTTCAAACTGTTTTCATGGATTCTGCAAAGGGATATTTGGGAGTGCATTGAGGCCAATAGTAAAAAATTAATTATCCTCAGATAAAAATGAGAAAGAAGCATTCTGAGAAACCACTTTGTTATGTGTTAATTCATCTCACAGCATTACACGATTCTTTTCATGATCATGTGGTAGCACTGTTTTTGGGGGGTCTGTGAAAGGATATATTGGATCACATTGAAGCCTACAGTGACAAGGAAATATCCTCGGATAAAAACCAGAAAGAAGCTTTCTGATAAAGGTCTTTGTGATGTATGAAATCATCTCAGAAAGTTACACATTTCTTTTCATGAATCAGTTTGCTAACATTGTTTTCGTGGAATCTGCAAAGAGATATTTGGAAGTGCTTTGAGGCCTACAGTGAAAAAGGAAATATCCTCAGATAAAAACTAGAAAGAAGCTCTCTGAGAAACTACTTTGTGATGTGTGAATTCATCTCACAGAGTTACAACGTTCCTTTTGTTCAGCAGTTTGATAACACTGGTTCCTTGGTATCTGCAATAGGATGTTTCGGAGCACATTGAAGCCTAAGATGACAAAGGCAATATACTTAGATAAAAACCAAAAAAATACTTTCTGGGAAACTGCTTAGTGATGTGTGAATTCATCTCACAGTGTTACACTGTTCTTTTCACTGAGCAGTTTGCTAACACTGTTCTCTTAGAATCTTAATGGGATATTTTGGAGTGCATTAAAGCTTACGGTGACAAAGGAAATATCCTCAGACAAAAACTAGAAAGAAGCTTTCTGAGAAACTACCTTGTGATTTCTGAATTCCGCTCACAGAGTCACACCATTCTTTCCATGGAGCAATTTGATAGCACTGTTTTTTTGGAATCTAGGAAGGGGTATTTTGCATCACATTGAAATCTACGATGGCTAAGGAACTATCCTCCGATAAAAACTAGAAGCAAGCTTTCTGAGAAACTTCTTTGTGATGTGTACATTCATCTCACAGAGTTACACCTTTCTTTTCATGGAGCAGTTTCTTAACACTGTTTTCGTGGAATCTGCAAAGGAATATTTTGGAGCAAATTGAGGCCTGTGTTGAAAAAGGAATTATCCTCAGATAAAAACCAAAAAGAAGCTTTCTGCGAAACTGCTTTGTGATGTGTGAATTCAACTCACAGAGTTACACTCTGCTTTTCATTCAGCAGTTTGTGAACACTGTTTGCTTGGAATCTGCAGTGGGATATTTCAGAGCACATTGAAGCTTATGGTGACAATGGAAATATCCTCAGATAAAAACCAAAAAGAAGCTTTCTGAGAAACTGCTTTGTGATGTGTGAATTCATCTCACAGATTTACACCGTTCTTTTCATTCAGATGTTTACTAACACTTTTTTCATTTAATCTGCAATGGGATATTCGGGCACACATTGAGGAATATGGTGAAAAAGGAAATATCCTCAGATAAAAACTAGAAAGAAGGTTT
The DNA here is from genome assembly GCF_024542745.1 of Macaca thibetana thibetana. NCBI lineage: Eukaryota > Metazoa > Chordata > Mammalia > Primates > Cercopithecidae > Macaca > Macaca thibetana. The sequence goes on from NC_065596.1 coordinate 2,548,439, forward strand.
CTGAGAAACAGCTTTGTGATGTGTGAATTGCTCTTACAGACTTACACCACAGTTTTCATGGAGAAGTTTGGTAGCACTGTTTTTGGAGAGTCTGAGAAGGCATATTTTGAATTACATTGAAGCCTAGGATAACATAGGAATTATAATCAGGCAGAAACTAGAAAGAAGCCTTCTGAGAAAGTTATTTGTGATGTGTGAATTCATCTCACAGAGGTACACCTTTCTTTTCATGGAGCAGTTTTCTAACACTGTTTTTGTTGAATCTGCAAAGGAATATTTGTGGTCGCATTGAGGCCTATAGTGAAAAATGAAATATACTCTTACAAAAACGAGGAAGAAGTGATCTGAGAAACCGTTTTGTGATGTGTTTAATTTATCTTACAGAGTTACACGATTGTTTTCATAGATAATTTAGTAAAACTCTTTTTGGGGAATCTGAGCAGGCATATTTTGGATTGCATTGAAGCCTGTGTTGACAAAGGAAACATCCTCAGAAATTACTAGAAACAAGCTTTTGGAGAAAGTACTTTTTGACGTGTTAATTCATCTCACAGAGTTACAATGTTGTCTTCATTGATCAGTTTGATAACACTGTTTTCATGGAAGTTGCAATAGGATATTTGGGAGCGCATTGAAGTCTATGGTGACATAGAACATACCCTCAGATAAAAAACAAAAAGAAGCTTTCTGAGAGACTGCTTTGTCATATGTCAATTCATCTTATAGGGTTACAGTGTACTTTTCATGAAACAGTTTGCTAACACTGTTTTCTTGGAATCTGCAATGGGATATTTCAGAGCACATTGAAGCTTATAGTGACAAAGAAGTATCCTCAAGCAAAAAGTGGAAAGAAACTTTCTGAGAAACTGATTTGTGATTTTCGAATTCATCTCACAGAGTTACATGATTCTTTTCTTGAAGCAGTTTGGTAGCACTGTTTTTTGGGAATCTGAGAAGGGATATTTTGGATCACATTGAAGCCTATGGAAACAAAGGAAATATCCTCCTATAAAAACTAGAAAGAAGCTTTCTGAGACACCGCTTTGTGATGTGTTAATTCATCTCACAGAGTTACATGATTCTTCTCATTGATAAGATTGGTAGCACTGTTTTTGTGGAATGTGAGAAGAGATATTTTGGATCACAGTGAAGCCTATTGTGACAAAGGAAATATCCACAGTTAAAAACGAGAAAGAAGCATTCTGAGAAAATTCTTTGTGACTTGTGAATTCATCTCACAAAATCACATCTTTCTTTTCATGGAACAGTATATGCAAGGGGATATTTGGGAGCGCATTGAGGCTTATGGTGAAAAGGAAATATCCTCAGAAAAAAACGAGAAAGAAGCATTCTGAGAAACCTCTTTGTTATGTGTTAATTCATCTCACAGAGTTACAATATTCTTATCATGGTTCATTTGGTATCATTGTTTTTGGGGAATCTGAGAAAGGATATTTTGGATCGCATTGAAGTCTATGGTGACAAAGAAAATATCCTCAGATAAAAACTAGAAAGAACCTTTCTAAGAAAGTTTTTTGTGATGTGGCAACTCATCTCACAAAAGTACGTATTTCTTTTCATCATTCAGTTTGCCAACACTGTTTTCAGGGAATCTGCAAAGGGATATTTGGGAGCACTTTGAGGCCTAGAGTGTAAAAGAAAATATCATCAGAATAAAATAGAAAGAAGCTTTCTGAGGAACTGTTTTGTGATGTGTGAATTCATCTCACAGAGTTACACTGTTCTTTACAGTGAACAGTTGGATAACACTGTTTGCGTTGGATATGCAATAGGATATTTTGGAGCACATTGAAGCCTATGTTGACAAAGGAAATATCCTCAGAAAAAGTAAAAAGAAGCATTCTAAGAAACTGCTTTGTGATGTGTGACTTCATCTCAAGAGCTACACCATGCTTATCATTGAGCAGTTAGCTAACACCATTTTCATAGTATCTGCAAAGGGATATTTCAGAGTGCATTGAAGCTTAAGGTGATAAAGGAAATTCCCTCCTGTAAAAATTAGAAAGAAGCTTTCTGAGAAAACGCTTTCTGATGTGTTAATTCATCTGACAGAGTTACATGACTCTTTTCATGGATCAGTTTGGTAGCCCTGTTTTGGGGGTATCTGAGAAGGGACATTTTGGGTCACATTGAAGCCTAGGGTGACAAAGGAAATATCCTCAGATTAAAACTAGAAAGAAGCTTTCTGAGAAACTACTTTCTGATGTGTTAATTCATCCCACAGATACACACCTTTATTTTCATGGAGCAGTTTTCTAACACTGTTTTTGTGTAATCGTAAAAGGAATATTTTGAAGTATATTGGGCCTATAGTGAAGAAGGGAATATCCTCAGATAAAAACTAGAAAGAAACTTTCTGAGAAACTGTTTTGTGATGTGTGAATTCATCTCACAGAGTTACACTGTTCTTTACAGTGAACAGTTTGATAACACTGTTTGCGTTGGATATGCAATAGGATATTTTGGAGCACATTGAAGCCTATGTTGACAAAGGAAATATCCTCAGAAAAAGTAAAAAGAAGCATTCTGAGAAACTGCTTTGTGATGTGTGACTTCATCTCAAGAGCTACACCATGCTTATCATTGAGCAGTTAGCTAACACCATTTTCGTGGGATCTACAAAGGGATATTTCAGAGTGCATTGAAGCTTAAGGTGACAAAGGAAATTCCCTCCTGTAAAAATTGGAAAGAAGCTTTCTGAGAAAACGCTTTCTGATGTGTTAATTCAGCTGACAGAGTTACATGACTCTTTTCATGGATCAGTTTGGTAGCCCTGTTTTGGGGGAATCTGAGAAGGGACATTTTGGGTCACATTGAAGCCTAGGGTGACAAAGGAAATATCCTCAGATAAAAATTAGAAAGAAGATTTCTGAGAAAGTTCTTTGCAATGTGTGAATTCATCACATGGAGTTACACCTTTATTTTCATGGAGCAGTTTTCTAACACTGATTTTGTGTAATCGGCAAAGGAATATTTTGGAGCATATTGGGCCTATAGTGAAGAAGGGAATATCCTCAGATAAAAACTAGAAAGAAGCTTTTGAGAAACTGTTTTGTGATGTGTGAATTCATCTCACAGAGTTACACCATACTTTACATGGAGCAGTGAGATAACACTGTTTTCCTGGAATCTGCAAGAGGATATTTCAGAGTGCACTGAAGCCTATGGTGACAAAGAAAATATCCTCAGGAAAAAAAAAACAAAAAAACAAAAAGAAGCTTTCTGAGAAACTGTTTTGTGGCATGTGAATTCATCTCACAGAATTACATCATGCATATCATTAGGAGTGTGCTAACACAGTTTTCTTGGAGTCTGCAGTGGGGTATGTTGGAACACATTGAAGCTTATGGTGAAAAAGGAAATATCCTCAGACAAAAGCTGGAAAGAAACTTTCTGAGAAACTGCTTTGTGATTTGTGAATTCGTCTCACAGAATTACCCCTTTTTTTCATGGAGCAGTCTCCTAAAACTGTTTTCGTTTTATCTGCAAAGGGATATTTGGGAGGCTATCGAGGTCTATGATGAAAAATAAAATATCCTCAGACAAAAACTAGAAAGAAGCTTTCTGAGATATTTCTTCGTCCTGTGGGAAGTCATCTCACAGAGTTACACCTTTGTTTCATGGAGCAGTTTCCTAACACTGTTTTCGTGTAATCTGCAAAGGGATATTTGGTAAAGCATTGAAGCTTATGGTGACAAAGAAAATATCCTCAGATAAAAACCAAAAGGAAGCTTTTTGAGAGACTACTTTGTCATGTGTGAATTGATATCGCTGAGTTACAATGTTCTTTTCATTGAGCAGTTTGCTAACAGTGTTTTCTTGGAATCTGCAATGAGATATTTCCAAGTGAATTGAAGTTTATGGTGAAAAGCAAAATATCCTCAGACAAAAAACCAGAAAGAAACTTCCTGAGAAACTGCTTTGTGATTTGAGAATTCATCTCATAGAATTACACCTTTCTTTTCATGGAGCAGTTTGGTAGCACTGGTTTTGGGGAAACTGAGAAGGGATACTTTGAATGGCATTAAATCCTATGGTGACAATGGAAATATCCTCACATAAAAACTAGACAGAAGTTTTTTGAAAAACTTCTTCATGATGTGTGAATTCATCTCACAGAGATATGCCTGTCTTTCTATGGAGCAGTTTGATAACACTACTTTCATGAAATATGCAAAGGGATATTTGGGAGCGCATTGAAGCTTAAGGTGACAAAGGAAATATCCTCATATAAAAACTAGAAAGAAGCTTTCTGAGAAACCATTTTCTGATGTGGTAATTCATCTCACAGACTAACACGATTCTTTTCATGAAGCAGTTTGGTAGCACTGTTATTGGGGAATCTGAGAATGGATATTTTGGATCACTTTGAGGCCTATGGTGACATAGGAAATACCCTCAGATAAAAACTAGAAGGAAGATTGCTGAGGAAGTACTTTGTGATGTGTGAATTCATCTCAGACAGTTACACCTTTCATTTCATGGATCAGTTTGCTAATACTCTTTGTGTGGAATCTGCAAAGGAATATTTGGGAGTGCATTGAGGTCTATAGTGAAAAAGTAAATAGCCTCAGATAAAAACTGGAAAGAACCTTTCTGAGAAACTGCTTAGTGATGTGTGAACTCATCTCACAGAGTTGCACGTTTCTTTTCATGGATCAGTTTTATAGCACTGTTTCTGGGAAATATGAGAAGGGGTGTTTTGGATCGCATTGAATCCTATGGTGACAAGGGAAACATTCTCAAACAAAAACCAAAAAGAACTTTCTGAGAAACTGCTTTGTGATGTGTAAATTCATTTCACAAAATTACATTGTTCTTTTCATTGAGCAGTGTGCTAACACTGTATTCTTGGAATTTGCTTTATGATATTTCGGAATGCATTGAAACCTTTGGTGACAAAGGAAGTATCCTCACACAAAAACTAGTAAGAAATTTTCTGGGAAACTGCTTTGTGATTTGTGAATTCATCTCACAGTTACACCATTATCTTCATGGAGCAGTTTGGTAGTACTATGGTGACAAGGGAAATACCCTCAGATTAAAAAAGAAAGATCCTTCCTGAGAAACTTCTTTGTTATGTTTAAATTGATCTCATAGAGTTACAACTTTGTTTTCATGGAGCAGTTTGCTAATACTGTTTTTGTGAAATCTGCAAAGAGATATTTTATAGCACATAGGGGTCAATGGTTAAAAAGGAAATATCCTCAGATAACAACTACAAAGAAGCTTTCTGAGAAATTCTTTGGATGTGTGAATACATGTCACAAAGTTACACCTTTCTTTTCATGGAGCAGTTTGGTAGCACTGATTTTGGGGAATCTGAGAAGGGCTATTTTGGATGATATTGAAGCCTATATTGACAAAGGAAATATTCTCAGACAAAAACTAGAAAGAAGCTTTCTGAGAAACTGCTTTGTGGTGTGTGAATGCATCTCAGAGAGTTACACTGTTCTTTTCGTTGAGCACTTTGCTAATGCTGACTTCTTGGAATCTGCAATAGGGTATTTCAGAGCACATTGAGGTTTATGGTGACAAAGCAAATATCTTCATATAAAAACTAGAAAGAAACTTTCTGAGAAACCACTTTGTAATGTGTTAATTCATCTCACAGAGTTACATTTTCATGGAGGAGTTTGGTAGGAGTATTGTTGGGGAATCTGATAATTGATATTTTGAATCACATTGAAGCCTATGGTGACAAAGGAAAGATCCTCAGATAAAAACTATAAAGAAGCTTTCTGAAAAATTCTTTGTGATGTGTGAATACATGTCAAAAAGTTACACCTTTCTTTTCATGGAGCAGATTGTTAACACTGTTTTCATGGAAGAAGAAAAGGGAAATTTGGGAAGGCATTGAGGCATATGGTGAAAAAGGAAAGATCCTCAGATAAAAACTAGAAAGAAGCTTTCTGAGAAACTACTTTGTGATGCGTGAATTCACCTCACAGAGTTACACTGTTCTTTTCATTGAGCGGTTGGCTAAGACTATTTTCTTGGAATATGCAATGGGATATTTCAGAGTGCTTTGAAGCTTATGGTGACAAAGAAAATAACCTCAGACCGAAACTAGAAAGAAGCTTTCTGAGAAACTGCTTTCTGATTTGTGAATTCATCTCAGAGAATTACACAATTCTTTTCATGGATCAGTTTTGTAGCAGTGTTTTTGTGGAATCTAAGAAGGGATCTTTTGGAATGCATTGAAGCCTATGGGGACGTAGGATGTATACTCAGATAAAAACTAGAAAGAAGCTTTCTGAGAAACTTCATTGTGATGTGTGAACTTATCTCACAGAGTTACAACTTTCTTTACATGGAGCAGCTTGCCAACACTGTTTTTGTGGAATTTGCAAAGGGATATTTGTAAGTGCATTGAGGCCCATAGTAAAAAAGGAAATATACTCGGATAAAAACTACAAAGAAGCTTTCTGGGAAACAGCCTTGTGATGTGTGAATTCATCTCACAGAATTACAATATTCTTTGCATTGCGCAGTCTGATAACATTATTTTTGAGGAATCTGAAATAGGATATTTGGAAGTGCATTGAGGCCCATAGTAAAAAAGGAAATATATTCAGATTAATCAAAAAGAAGATTTCTGAGAAACTGCTTTATGACATGTGAATTCATTTCACAGAGTTACACTGTTGTTTTCATGGAGCAGTCTGCTAACACTGTTTACTTGGAGTCAGTGTTAGAATACTTTGGAGCACATGGAAGCTTATGGTGACAAAGGAAATATCCTCAGAGAAAAACTAGAAAGAAGCTTTCTGAGAAACTGCTTTCTGATTTGTGAATTCATCTCACAAAGAAATACCTTTTTTTTTCATGGTGCAATTTGGTAGCACTGTTTTTGGGGAACCTGAGAAGGGATATTTTGAATCTCATTGAAGTCTATGGTGACAAAAGAAATATCCTCAGATAAAAACAAGAAAGAAGCTTGGTTAGAACTTCTTTGTGATATGTGAATTCATTTCACAGAGTTATACCTTTCTTTTTCACGGAGCAGTTTGGTAACATTGTTTTCATGAAATCTCAAAAGGGATATTTAGGAGTGCATTGAGGACTATGGTGAAAAAGGAAATATCTTCAGATAAAAAAAGAAAGAAACTTTCTGAGAAACTACTTCGTGATATGTGAATTCATCTCAGAATTACACTGTCCTTTTCTTTGAGCATTTTTCTAGCCCTGTTTTCTTGGAATCTGCGATGGAATATTTCAGACTGCATTTTAAGTTTATGATGGCAAAGGAAATACCCACATATAAAAATCAGAAAGAAACTTTCTGAGAAACCATTTGGTGACGTGTTAATTCAGCTCACAGAGATATATGAGTCTTTTCACGGATCAGTAGGTAGCACTGTTTTTGGGGAATCTGAGAAGGGATATTTTGGATCATATTGAAGCCTATGGTGACAAAGGAAATATCCTAAGATAAAAACCAAAAAGAAGCTTTCTGTGAAACTGCTTTGTGATGTGTGAATTCACCTCACAAAATTACACCATTATTTTCATTAAGAAGTTTGCTAAAACTTCTTTTGAGGAATCTGCAATGGGATATTTTGGAGCGAAATGAAGCTCAGGGTGACAAAGTAAATATCCTCAGACAAAAACTAGAAAGAAGCTTTCTGAGAAACTACTTTTTGATTTGTGAATTCATCTCACAGAGTTACACCATTCTTTTCATGGAACAGTTTGGTAGCACTATTTTTGGGGAATCTGAGAAGGGATATTTTGGATCGCATTGAAGCCTAGGGTGACAAAGGAAATATTCTCAGATTAAAACAAGAAAGAAGCTTTCTGAGAAAGTTATTTCAGATGTGTGAAATAATATCACAAAGGCACACCATTCTTTACATTGAGAAGTTTGCTTAAACTTTTTTCGCAGAATCTGCAATGGGATATTCGGGAGTGCATAGAGGAATATGGTGAAAAGGGAAATATCGTCAGATAAAAAAAGTAAGAAGCTTACTGAGAAACAGCTTTGGATGTGTGAATTCATTTCACAGAGTTACACCATTCTTTTCATGGAGAAGTATGGTAGCACTGTTTTTGGGGAATCTGCAATAGAATATTTGGGAGTGCATTGAAACATATGGTGATAAATTAAATATCCTCAGGCAAAAACCAAACATAAACTTTCTGAGAAACTGCTTTGTGATGTGTGAATTCATTTCACAAATTTACACTTTTCTTTTCATGGAGCAGTTTGTTAACATTATTTTCATGGAATCTGGAAAGGGATATTCATGAGCACATTGAATCCTATGGTGAAAAAGGAAATATCCTCAGACAAAAACTAGAAAGATGTTTTCATGGAAACTGTTTTATTATTTGTGAATTCATCTCACAGAGTTACATGATTCATTAATTGGAGTAGTTTGGTTACACTGTTTTTGGGTAATCTGAGCAGGGATATTTTGGATTGCATTGATGCTTGTGGTGGTGAAGGAAATATCTGCAAATAAGAGCTATAAAGAAGTTTTCTGAGAAACTTCTTTGTGACGTGTAAATTTATCTCACAGAGTAGCACCTTTCTTTTCATGGAACAGCTTGCTAACAATGTTTTCATGGAATCTAGAAAGTGATATTTGGGAGCGAGTTGAGACCTATGGTGACAAAGGAAATATCCTCAGATAAAAACTAGAAAGAAGCTTTCTGAGAAACTGCTTTGTGATGTGTGAATTCATCTCACAGAGATAAAGTACTGGTTTCATGGAGCAGTTTGCTAACACTGTTTTCTTGGAATCTTCAATAGGATATTTCAGAACACATTGAAGCCTATGGTGACAAACAAAATATCCTCAGGCAAAAATCCAAAACAAGCTTTCTGTGAAACTGCTTTGTAATGAGTGAATTCATCTCCCAGATTTACATCTTTCTTTTCATGTTTACTGACAGTGTTTTTGTGGAATCTGCAAAGGGATATTTGGGAGTGCATTGAGGCTTATAGTGAAAAAGGATATATCTCCAGAAAAAAAACCAGAAAGAAGCTTTCTGAGAAACTGCTTTGTGATGTGTGAATTCATATTACATAGTTACACTATTCTTTTCATTGAGCAGTGTGCAAACACTGTTATCTTCGAATCTGCAATGGGATATATTGGAGCACTTTGAGGCTTGTAGTGACAAAGGAAATATCCTCAGATAAAAGTAAGGAATAATATTTCTGAGAAACTGCTTTGTGAGCTGTGAATTCATCTCACAGAGTTACATGATTCTTTCTTGCAGCAGTTTTTTAACACAGTTTGTGTGGAATCTACAATAGGATATTTCGGTGCTCATTGAAGCCTATGGTGACAAAGGAAATATCCTCAGACAAAAACTAAACAAGCTTTTGGAAAAACTACATTTTGATGTGTGATTTCATCTCACAGAGTTACAACATTCCTTTCATTGAAAAGTTTGCTAACACTTTTTTCGTGGAGTGTGCATTGGGATATTTGGGAATGCATTGAGGAATATGGTGAAAAAGGAACTATCCTCAGATAAAAACTAGAAAGAAACTTGTTGAGAAACAGCTTTGTGATGTGTGAATTCATTTTACAGAATTACACTGTTCTTTTCTTTTGGCAGTTTGTTAACACTGTTTTCTTGGAATCTGCAAAGGTAAGTTTGGGAGTGCATTGAGGCCTATAGTGAAAAAGGACATATCATCAGATAAAAACTAGATAGAAACTTCCTGAGAAACTGCTTTATGATGTGTGAATTCATCTCACAGAGATACACCTTTCTTTTCTTTTCTTTTCTTTTTTGGTTTTATTTCTTTTTATTTATTATTATTATTATATTTTAAGTTCTAGGGTACATGTGCATAACGTGAAGGTTTGTTACATATGTATACCTGTGCCATGTTGCTGTGCTGCACCCATCAACTCGTCAACACCCATCAACTCGTCATTTACATCAGGTATAACTCCCAATGCAATCCCTCCCCACGCCCCCCACCCCACAACAGGCCCTGGTGTGTGATGTTCCCCTTCCCAAGTCCAAGTGATCTCATTGTTCAATTCCCACCTATGAGTGAAAACATGCAGTGTTCGGTTTTCTGTTCCTGTGATAGTTTGCTAAGAATGATGGTTTCCAGCTGCATCCATGTCCCTACAAAGGACACAAACTCATCCTTTTTTATGGCTGCATAGTATTCCATGGTGTATATGTGTCACATTTTCTTAATCCAGTCTGTCACTGATGGACATTTGGGTTGATTCCAAGTCTTTGCTATTGTGAATAGTGCCACAATAAACATACGTGTGCATGTGTCTTTATAACAGCATGATTTATAATCCTTTGGGTATATACCCAGTAATGGGATGGCTGGGTCATGTGGTACATCTAGTTCTAGATCCTTGAGGAATCGCCACACTGTTTTCCATAATGGTTGAACTAGCTTAAAATCCCACCAACAGTGTAAAAGTGTTCCTCTTTCTCCACATCCTCTCCAGCACCTGTTGTTTCCTGACTTTTTAATGATCGCCATTCTAACTGGTGTGAGATGGTATCTCATTGTGGTTTTGATTTGCATTTCTCTGATGGCCAGTGATGATGAGCATTTTTTCATGTGTCTGTTGGCTGTATGAATGTCTTCTTTTGAGAAATGTCTGTTCATATCCTTTGCCCACTTTTTGATGGGGTTGTTGGTTTCTTTCTTGTAAATTTGTTTGAGTTCTTTGTAGGTTCTGGATATTAGCCCTTTGTCAGATGAGTAGATTGCAAAAATTTTCTCCCATTCTGTAGGCTGCCTGTTCACTCTGATGGTAGTTTCTTTTGCTGTGCAGAAGCTTTTCAGTTTAATTAGATCCCATTTGTCAATTTTGGCTTTTACTGCCGTTGCTTTTGGTGTTTTAGACAAGAAGTCTTTGCCCATGCCTATATCCTGAATGGTACTACCTAGGGTTTCCTCTAGGGTTTTTATGGTATTAGGTCTAACATTTAAGTCTCTAATCCATCTTGAATTAATTTTCGTATAAGGAGTAAGGAAAGGATCCAGTTTCAGCTTTCTACTTATGGCTAGCCAATTTTCCCAGCACCATTTATTAAATAGGGAATCCTTTCCCCATTTCTTGTTTCTCTCAGGTTTGACAAAGATCAGATGGCTGTAGATGTGTGGTATTATTTCTGAGGACTCTGTTCTGTTCCATTGGTCTACATCTCTGTTTGGGTACCAGTACCATGCTGTTTTGGTTACTGTAGCCTTGTAGTATAGTTTGAAGTCAGGTAGCGTGATGCCTCCAGCTTTGTTCTTTTGACTTAGGATTATCTTGGAGATGCGGGCTCTTTTTTGGTTCCATATGAACTTTAAAGCAGTTTTTTCCAATTCTGTGAGGAAACTCATTGGTAGCTTGATGGGGATGGCATTAAATCTATAAACTACCTCAGGCAGTATGGCCATTTTCACGATATTGATTCTTCTCATACATGAGCATGGTATGTTCTTCCATTTGTTTGTGTCCTCTTTGATTTCACTGAGCAGTGGTTTGTAGTTCTCCTTGAAGAGGTCCTTTACATCCCTTGTAAGTTGGATTCCTAGGTATTTTATTCTCTTTGAAGCTATTGTGAATGGAAGTTCATTCCTGATTTGGCTCTCTGTTTGTCTGTTACTGGTGTATAAGAATGCTTGTGATTTTTGCACATTAATTTTGTATCCTGAGACTTTGCTGAAGTTGCTTATCAGCTTAAGGAGATTTTGGGCTGAGACGATGGGGTTTTCTAAATATATAATCATGTCATCTGCAAACAGGGACAATTTGACTTCTTCTTTTCCTGCCTGAATACCCTGGATTTCTTTCTCTTGCCTGATTGCCCTAGCCAGAACTTCCAACACTATGTTGAATAGGAGTGGTGAGAGAGGGCATCCCTGTCTTGTGCCAGTTTTCAAAGGGAATTTTTCCAGTTTTTGCCCATTCAGTATGATATTGGCTGTGGGTTTGTCAGAAATAGCTCTTATTATTTTGAGGTATGTTCCATCAATACCGAATTTATTGAGCGTTTTTAGCATGAAGGGCTGTTGAATTTTGTCAAAAGCCTTTTCTGCATCTATTGAGATAATCATGTGGTTCTTGTCTTTGGTTCTGTTTATATGCTGGATTATGTTTATTGATTTGCGAATGTTGAACCAGCCTTGCATCCCAGGGATGAAGCCCACTTGATCATGGTGGATAAGCTTTTTGATGTGCTGCTGAATCCGGTCTGCTAGTATTTTATTGAGGATTTTTGCATCGATGTTCATCAGGGATATTGGTCTAACATTCTCTTTTTTTGTTGTGTCTCTGCCAGGCTTTGGTATCAGGATGATATTGGCCTCATAAAATGAGTTAGGGAGGATTCACTCTTTTTCTATTGATTGGAATAGTTTCAGAAGGAATGGTACCAGCTCCTCTTTTTACGTCTGGTAGAATTCAGCTGTGAATCCATCTGGTCCTGGACTTTTTTTGGTTGGTAGGCTATTAATTATTGCCTCAATTTCAGAGCCTGCTATTGGTCTATTCAGGGATTCAACTTCTTCCTGGTTTAGTCTTGGAAGAGTGTAAGTGTCCAGGAAATTATCCATTTCTTCTAGATTTTCTAGTTTATTTGCATAGAGGTGTTTATAGTATTCTCTGATGGTAGGTTGTATTTCTGTGGGGTCGGTGGTGATATCCCCTTTATCATTTTTTATTGCGTCTATTTGATTCTTCTCTCTTTTCCTCTTTATTAGTCTTGCTAGCGGTCTGTCAATTTTGTTGATCTTTTCAAAAAACCAACTCCTGGATTCATTGATTTTTTGAAGGGTTTTTTGTGTCTCTATCTTCTTCAGTTCTGCTCTGATCTTAGTTATTTCTTGCCTTCTGCTAGCTTTTGAATGTGTTTGCTCTTGCTTCTCTAGTTCTTTTAATTGTGATGTTAGAGTGTCAATTTTAGATCTTTCCTGCTTCCTCTTGTGGGCATTTAGTGCTATAAATTTCCCTCTACACACTGCTTTAAATGTGTCCCAGAGATTCTGGTATGTTGTATCTTTGTTCTCATTGGTTTCAAAGAACATCTCTATTTCTGCCTTCATTTCGTTATGTACCCAGTAGTCATTCAGGAGCAGGTTGTTCAGTTTCCATGTAGTTGAGCGGTTTTGATTGAGTTTCTTAGTCCTGAGTTCTAGTTTGATTGCAATGTGGTCTGAGACACGGTTTGTTATAATTTCTGTTCTTGTACATTTGCTGAGGAGTGCTTTGCTTCCAATTATGTGGTCAATTTTGTAATAAGTGTGATTTGATGCTGAGTAGAATGTATATTCTGTTGATTTGGCATGGAGAGTTCTGTAGATGTCTATTAGGTCTGCTTGCTGCTGAGTTGTGTTCAATTCCTGGATATCCTTGTTAACTTTCTGCCCCCACTCTCTTCTGGCTTTTTAGAGTTTCTGCCGAGACATCTGCTGTTAGTCTGATGGGCTTCCCGTTGTGGGTAACCCGACCTATCTCTCTGGCTGCCCTTAACAGTTTTTCCTTCATTTCAACTTTGGCGAATCTGGCAATTATGTGTCTTGGAGTTGCTCTTCTCGAGGAGTATCTTTGTGGCATTCTCTGTATTTCCTGGATTTGAATTTTGGCCTGCCCTACTAGGTTGGGGAAGTTCTCCTGGATGATATCCTGAAGAGTGTTTTCCAACTTGGTTCCATTTTCCCCCTCACTTTCAGGCACCCCAATCAGACGTAGATTTGGTCTTTTTACATAATCCCATACTTCTTGCAGGCTTTGTTCATTTCTTTTTCTTCTTTTTTCTTTTGGTTTCTCTTCTCCCTTCATTTCGTTCATTTGATCCTCAATCGCTGATACTCTTCCTTCCAGTTGATCGAGTCGGTTACTGAAGCTTGTGCATTTGTCACGTATTTCTCGTGTCATGGTTTTCATCTCTTTCATTTCATTATTGCCTTCTCTGCATTAATTACTCTAGCCATCAATGCTTCCACTTTTTTTTCAAGATTTTTAGTTTCTTTGCGCTGGGTACATAATCCCTCCTTTAGCTCTGAGAAATTTGATGGACTGAAGCCTTCTCTCATCTCGTGAAAGTCATTCTCTGTGAAGCTTTGATCCGTTGCTGGTGATGAGCTGCGCTCCTTTGCCGGGGGAGATGCACTCTTATTTTTTGAATTTCCAGCTTTTCTGCCCTGCTTTTTTCCCATCTTTGTGGTTTTATCTGCCTCTGGTCTTTGATGATGATGGTGACGTACTGATGGGGTTTTGGTGTAGGTGTCCTTCCTGTTTGATAGTTTTCCTTCTAATAGTCAGGACCCTCAGCTGTAGGTCTGTTGGAGATTGTTTCAGGTCCACTCCAGACCCTGTTTGCCTGGGTGTCAGCAGCAGAGGCTGCAGTAGAATACTGCTGAACAGCGAGTGTACCTGTCTGATTGTTGCTTTGGAGGCTTCCTCTCAGGGGTGTACTCCACCCTGTGAGTTGTCAGACTGCCCCTAGTGGGGGATGTCTCCCAGTTAGGCTACTCAGGGGTCAGGGACCCACTTGAACAGGCAGTCTGTCCCTTCTTAGATCTCAACCTCCGTGTTGGGAGATCCACTGCTCTCTTCAAAGCTGTCAAACAGAGTCTTTTGCGTCTGCAGTGGTTTCTGCTGCCTTTGTTGTTGTTTATCTGTGCCCTGTCCCCAGAGGTGGAGTCTACAGGGACAGGCAGGTATCCTTGAGCTGCTGTGTGCTCCACCCTGTTCGAGCTTCCCAGCGGCTTTGTTTACCTGCTTAAGCCTCAGCAATGGCGGGCGTCCCTCCCCCAGCCTCACTGCTGCCCTGCGGTTAGATTGCAGACTGCTGTGCTAGCAATGAGGGAGGATCCGTGGGCGTGGGACCCTCCCGGCCAGGTGTGTGATATAACCTCCTGGTATGCCTGTTTGCTTAAAGTGCAGTATTGGGGTGGGAGTTACCTGATTTTTAAGGTGTTGTTTTTCTCAGTTTCCTTGGCTAGGAAAAGGGATTCCCTTCCCTCTTGCGCTTCCCAGGTGAGGCGCTGCCTCACCCTGCTTCAGCTCTCACTGGTCGGGCTGCAGCAGCTGACCAGCACCGATTGTCCGGCACTCCTTAGTGAGATGAACTCAGTATCTCAGTTGAAAATGAAGAAATCACTGGTCTTCTGTGTCGCTCACACTGGGAATTGGAGACTGGAGCTGTTCCTATTCGGCCATGTTGCTCTGCCCCTCACACACCTTTCTTTTCATGGAGGAGTTTGCTAACACTGTTTTCGTCTAATATGCATGTGTATATTTGAGAGTGCATTGAGGCCTAGGGTGAAAAAGGAAATATCCTCAGATAATAACTAGAAATATGCTTTCTCAGAAACTGCCTTGAGATTTGTGAATTCATCTCACAGAGTTACACCATTCATTTCATGGAGTGGTTTAGTAGCACTGTTTTTGGGGAATCTGAGAAGGGATATTTTGGATCATTTTGAAGCCTATGGTGACAATGGAAATATCCTCAGATAAAATCCAGAAAGAAGCTTTCTGAGAAAGTTCTTTGTGATGTGTGATTTCACCTCACAGAGTGACACCTTTCTGTTCATGGAGCAGTTTGCTAACACAGTTTTCGTGGAATCTGCAAAGGGATATTTGTGAGTGTATTGAGGCCTATGGTGAAAAAGGAAATCTCCTCAGATAAAAACTAGAAAGAAGCTTTCTGAGAAACTGCTTTGTAATGTGTGAATTCATCTCAGAGAGTTACACCTTTCTTTTCATTGAGCAGTCTGATAGCACTGTTTTCATTTAATCTGCAATAGGATAGTTGGGAGCACCTTGAAGCCTATGGAGACAAAGGAAATATCCTCAGAATAAAACCAATAAGAAGCTTTCTGGGAAACTGCTTTGTAATGTGTGAATTCATCTCACAGAGTTACACTGTTCTTTTCGTTGAGAAGTTTACGAACAATTTTTTTGTTTATTCTGCAGTGGGATATTTGGGAGCGCATTGAGGAATATGGTGATAAAGAAAATATCTTCAGATCAAAACTATAAAGAAGGTTTCTGAGAAACACCCTTGTGATGTGTGGATTCACCTCAGAGATTTACACCACTGTTTTCATGGAGCAGTTTGGTAGCACTGTTTTTGGGGAATCCGAAAATGCATGTTTTGAATCGCTTTGAAGCCTATGGTGACAAAGGAAATATCGTCAGTTAAAAACTAGAAAGAATCTTAATGAGAAAGTTCGTTGTGATGTGTGAATTCATCTCACAGAGTTACACCTTTCTTTTCATGGAGTAGTTCCCTAACACTGTTTTCATGGACTCTGTAATGTTATATTCCAGAGTGCATTGAGTCCTATACTGAAAGAGGAAATATCTTTAGATAAAAACTAGAAAGAAGCTTTCTAAGAAACTGCTTTGCGTTGTGAGAATTCATCTCACAAAGTTACACCTTTCTTTCCTTGGAGCAGTTTGCTAAGCAAACTGTTTTCATGGCATCTGCAAAGTGATATTTGGGAGTACATTAAGAACTATAGTGAAAAAGGAAATATCCACATATAAGAAAGGAAAAGAAGTTTTCTGAGAAACTGCTTTGTGATGTGTTAATTCATCTCTCAGTGTTATACCAATCATCTCATTGATCAATTTGGTAGCACTGTATTCCAGGAATCTGTGAAAGGATATTTTGGATCACTTTGAAGCCTATGGTGACAAAAGAAATATCCCTAGATAAAAATTAAAAGAAGCTTTCTGAGAAAATGGTTTGCGATGTGTGAATTCATCTCACAGAATTACACCATGGTTATCATTGAGTAGTTTGATAAGACAGCTTTCATGGAATCTGCAATAGGATAATTGGAAGTGCATTGAAGCTTATGGTGACAAAGGAAATATTTCCAGATAAAGACAAAAAGATGTTTTCTGAGAAACTGCGTTGTGATGTGTGAAATCATCTCACAGAGTTACACTGTACTTTTCACTGAGAAGTTTGCAAAAACTGTTTTCTTGGAATCTGCAATCGGGTACTTTGGAGCACAGTGAAGCTTAAGGTGACAATGAATATATCCTCAGATAAAAACCAAAAGGAAACCTTCTGAGAAACTGATTTGTAATGCGTGAATTCATATCACAGAGTTACACAATTCTTTTCCTGGAGCAGTTTGGTAGCACTGTTTTAGGGGAATCTGAGAAAGGATATTTTGGATCGCATTGAAGCCTATGGTGACAAAGGAGATATCCTCAGATAAAAACTAGAAAGAAGCTATCTGAGAAACTTCTTTGTGATGTGTGAATTCATCTCACAGGGGCACACCTTTCTGTTCATGGAGCATTTTACTAACACACTTTTTGTGGAATCTGCAAAGGGATAGTTGGGAGCACCTTGAGTCCTATGGTGAAAAAGCAAACATCCTCAGATAAAAACTAGGAAAAGCTTTCTGAGAAACTCATTTGAGATGTGTGAATTCATCTCACAGTGTCACATCGTTCTTTTCTTTAAGCAGTTTGATAACACTGTTTTCATGGAATCTGCAATAGGATATTTGGGAGCACATTGAAGCTTATGGTGACAAAGGAAATATTCTCAGATAAAAACCAAAAAGATGCTTTCTGAGAAACTACTTTGTCATGTGTGAATTCATCTCTCAGAGTTACACAGTTCTTTTCATTGAGCAGTTTGCTAACACTGTTTTCTTTGGAACTTCTATGGGATATTTCAGAGCCTTTTGAAGTTTATGGTGACAAAGGAAATATCCTCAGACAAAAACTAGAAAGAAACTTTCTGAGAAACTGCTTTGTGATTTCTGAATTCATCTCATAGTTACATGATTCTGTTCATGGAGCTGTGTGGTAATACTGTTTTTGGGGAATCTGAGTAGGGATATTTTGGATCTCATTGAAGCCTAAGTTGACAGAGGAAGTATCTTCAGATAAAAACTAGAAAACAGCTTCCGTAAAACTTCTTTTTGGTGTGTGAATTCATCTCACAGAGTTACACTTTTCTTTTCATGGAGCAGTTTCTTAACACCCTTTTCGTGGAATCTGCAAAGGGATGTTTGGGAGCGCATTGAGGCAACTGGTGAAAAATGACATATTCTCAGATAAAAACTAGAAAGAAGCTTTCTGAGAAGCTGCTTTGTGATGTGTGAATTCATCTCACAGATTTACACTGTTCTTTTCATTGAGCAGTTTGCTAAAATTGTTTTCTTGGAATCTGTAATTTGATATTTCTGAGCACTTTGAAGCTTATGGTGACAAAGTAAATATCCTCATAAAAACTAGAAAGAAGCTTTCTGAGAAACTGCTTTGTGATTTCTGAATTCATCTCATAGAGTTACATGATTCTGTTCATGGAGCAGATTCTTAACATTCTTTTCATGGAATCTGCAAAGGGATGTTTGGGAGTGCATTGAGGCCTCTGGTGAAAAGTACATATTCTCAGATAAAAACCAGAAAGAAGCTTTCTGAGAAACTGCTTTGTGATGTGTGAATTCATCTCACGGATTTAGACTGTTCTTTCCATTGAGCAGTTTGCTAACATTGTTTTCTTGGAATTTGCAATGGGATATTTCTGAGCACTTTGAAGCGTATGGTGACAAAGTAAATATCCTCATAAAAACTAGAAAGAAGCTCTCTGAGTAACAGCTCTGTGATGTGTTAAGTCATCTCAGAGAGTTACATGATGGTTTTCATGGAACAGTTTGGTAGCACTGTCTTGGGGAAATCTGAGAAGGGATATTTTGGATCCCATTGAAGCCTACATGACAAAGGAAATATCCTCAGATAAAAACCAGAAAGAAGCTTTCTGAGAAACTTCTTTGTGATGTGTGATTTCATCTCACAGAGTTACACCTTTCTTTTCATGGAGCAGTTTGCTAACATTGTTGTCGCGGAATCTGCAAAAGGATATTTGGGAGTGCATTGAGGCCTATAGTGAAAAAGACAATATTCTTAGATAAAAACTAGAAAGAAGCTTTCTGAGAAACTGTTTTGTGATGTGTGAATTCATCTCAAGGAGTTACACCGTTCTTTTAATTGAGCAGTCTGATAACACTGGTTTCATTTAATCTACAATGGAATAGTTGGGAGTGCTTTGAAGCCTATGGTGACAACAGAAGTATCCTCAGACAAAAACCAAAAAGAAGCTTTCTGAGAAACTGCTTTGTGAGGTGTGAATTCATCTCACAGAGTTACATCATTCATTTCATTGAGAAGTTTACTAACACTTTTTTCGTCTAAATTTCATTGGAATATTTGGGAGCACATTGAAGAATATGGTGAAAAAGGAAATATCCTCAGATAAAAAAAGAAAGAAACTTTCTGAGAAACAGCTTTGTGATGTGTGAATTTATCTCACAGAGTTACACTGCTGTTTCCATGGAGCAGTTTGGTAGCACTGTTTGGGGGGAACCTGAGAAGGGATATTTTGAATGATATTGAAGCTTATGGTGACAACCGAAATAGCCTCAGGTAAAAACTAGAAAAAAGCTTTCTGAGAAATGCTTGTGATGTGTGAATTCACCTCACAGAGTTGCACCTTTCTTTTCACTGAGCTGTTTGATAACACTGTTTTCATGGAATTTGCAAAGAGTTATTTGGGAGCTCATTGAGGCCTATAGTGAAAAAGGAAATATCCTCAGATAAAAACTAGATAGATGCTTTCTGAGAAACTGCTTTGTGATGTGTGAAATCATCTCACAGAGTTACACTGTTCTTTTTACTGAGCAGTTTGCTAACACTGATTTCTTGGAATCTGCAAAGTGATATTTTGGATCAACTTGGAGCTTATGGTGACAAAGTAAATATCCTCAGACAAAAACTAGAAAGAAGCTTTCTGAGAAACTATTTTTGGTTTGAGAATTCTTCTCACAGAGTTACATAAGTCTTTTCATGGACTAGTTTGTTAGCACTGTCTTTGGAGTATGTAATAAGGGAAATTTTGGATAGCATTGAACCCTGCCGTAACAAAGGAAATATCCTCTTATAAAAACTAGAAAAAAGCTTTTAGAGTAACTGCTTTATGGTGTGTGAATTCATATCACAGAGATACAATGTTCTTTTCTTTGAACAGTGTGCTAACACTGTTATCTTGGAATCTGCAATGGGATATATTGGAGCACCTAGAATCTTATGGTGACAAAGGAAATATCCTCATATATAAACTGGAAAGAAGCTTTTTAAGGAATTTCTTTCTGATGTGGTAATTCATTTAACAGAGTTACATGAATCTTTTCATGGTTCATTTACGTAGCACTGTTTTTGGTGAATCTGAGAAGGGATATTTGGGATCACATTGAATCCTTTCATGAAAAGGAAATATCCTCAGATAAAAACTAGAAAGAAGCTTTCTGAGAAAGTTCTTTGTCATGTGTGAACTCATCTCACAGAGTTACACCATTCTTTTCATTGAGCAGTTTGATAACACTGTTTTTGTGGGCACTGCAATAGGATATTTCTTAGCACATTAAAACCTAGGGTGAGAAAGGAAATATCCTCTGATAAAACCCAAAAAGCAGCATTCTGAGAAACTGCTTTGTTATGTGTGAATTCATCTCACAGACTTACACCATTCTATTCATTGAACCGTTTGCTAACACTGTTTTCTTGGAATCTGCAATGGGATATTTTGGAACGCATTGAAGATTATGGTGATGAAGGAAATATCCTCAGACAAAAACAAGAAAGAAGCTTTCTGAGAAACTGCTTTGTGATGTGTGAATTCATTTCTCAGAGTTACATTGTTCTTTTCATTGAGCAGTTAGCTAACACTGTCTTCTACAATCTGCAATGGGATATTTTGGAGTACATTGAAGCTTAAGGGAACAAAGGAAATACCCTCAAACAATAACTTGAAAGAAGCTTTCTGAGAAATCGCTTTGTGATGTGTTAATTCATCTCATAGAGTCACACGATACTTTTCATGGACCAGTTTGTTAGCACCGTTTTTGGGGAATCTAAGAAGGCATATTTGGGATCACTTTGAAGACTATGATGACAAAGGAAATATCCTAAAATAAAAACTAGAAAGAAGCTTTGTGAGAAATTTCTTTGTGATGTGTAAATTCAACTCACACAGTTACACCTTTCTTTTCATTGAGCATTTTGCTAGCACATTTCCGTGGAATCTGCAAACGGATATTTTGGAACACATTGAAGCTTAACGTGAGAAAGAAATTACCCTCACATAAAAACTAGAAGGAAGCTTTCTAAGAAACGCTTTCTGTTGTGTTAATTCATCTCACAGAGCTACATGATTCTTTTCATGCAACAGTTTGATAGCTCTGTTTTTGGGGAATCTGAAAAGGGATATTTGGGATTGCATTGAAGGCTATGGTGAGAAAGCAAACATCCTCAGATAAAAAATAGAAAGAAGTATTCTGAGAAAGTTCTTTGTTATTTGTTAAAACATCTCACAGATTTACACGTTTCTTTTTGTGTAGGACGTCGCTAACACTCTTTTCATGAAATTTGCAATGGGATATTCCATACCACTTTGAGGCCTAAGGTGAAAAAGGAAATATCCTTAGATAAAACCTAGAAAGAATCTTTCTGAGAAATTGCTTTGTGATGTGTGAATTCATCTTACAGAGTTGTACTATTCTTTTCATTGAGCAGTTTGATGACACTGTTTTCATGGAATCTGCAATAGGATATTTGGGAGCACATTGAAGCCTAGGGTGGCAAAGGTAATATCCTCAGATAACATTCAAATAGAAGCTTTCTGTGAAATTCCTTTGTGATGTGTGAGTTTATCTCACAGATTTACACCACTGTTTTCAATGTGCAGATTGGTAGCACTGTTTTTGGGGAATCGGAGAAAGGATATTTTGAATTGCATTGAAACTCATGGTGACAAAGAAAATATCTTCAGATAAAAGGTAGAGAGAAGCTTTCTCATAAACTGTTTTGCAACGTGTGAATTCATTTCCAGAGTTACACTGTTCTTTTCCTTGAGCAGTATGCTAACAGCGTTTTTGTGGGATCCGCAATGTTATATTTTGGAGCGCATTTAAGCTTATGGTAACAAAGGAAATAGCCTCAGACAAAAACTAGAAAGCAGCTTTCTGAGAAACTTCTTTGTGATTTGTGAATTCATCTCAGAGAGTTACATGATTTTTTAAATAGATCAGTTTGTTAACACTGTTTTTCTGGAATCTGAGAAGAGATATTTGGGATCGTATTGAAGCCTATGGTGAATAGGAAATATCCCCAGATAACAACTAGAAAGAAGCTTTCTGACAAAGTGCTTTGTAATGTGTGAACTCATCTCACAGAGTTGCACTACTCTTTTCATTGAGCAGTATGAAAACACTGTTTTGTGGAATCCACAGTAGGATATTTGGGAGTGCATTGAAACCTATGGTGACAAAGGAAATATCCTCAGATAACAACTAGAAAGAAGCTTTCTGAGAAAGTTCTTTGTAACGAATGAACTCATCTCTCAGAGTTACACTGTTCTTTTCATTGAAGAGTTTGCTAACACTCTTTTTGTGGAATCGACAAAGGGATATTTCAGAGCGCATTGAAGTTTAAGGTTACAAAGGAAATAACCCCATATAAAAACTAGAAAGAAGTTTTCTGAGGAAACACTTTCTGATTTGCTAATTCTTGTCACAGATTTATACGAATCTTTTCATGGAGCAGTTTTTTAACACTGTTTTTGTGGAATCTGAGAAGGGACATTTTGGATCACATTGAAGCCTTTGGTGACAAAGGTAATATCCTCAGATAAAAACTAGAAAGGAGCTACCTGAGAAATTTCAATGTGATGTGTGAATTCATCTCACAGAGTTTCACATCCCTTTATATGGAATAGTTTGCTAACACTGTTTTTGTGGAATTTGCAAAGGGATATTTTGGAGCCCATTGAGGTCTATGGTGAAAAGGGAAATATCCTCAGATAAAAATTAGAAACAAGTTTTCTGAGAAAGTTCTTTGTGATGTGTTAATTCACCTCATTGAGTTAAACTTTTCTTTTGATGGATGGGTTTGCTAACACTGTTTTCGTGTAATCTGCAAGGGGATATTTGGGAGTGCATTGAGGCCTATGGTGAAAAACTAAATATACTCAGATAAAAACTAGAAAGAAGCTTTCTGAGAAAGAGCTTTGTGATGTGTGAATCCAACTCACAGTGTTACACTGTTCTTTTCATTGAGCAGTTTGCTAACACTGTTTTTGTGTAATCTGCAAAGGGATATTTGGAAGCACATTGAGACCTATAGTAAAAATGGAAATATCCTCAGATGAAAATTAGAAAGAAGATTTCTCAGAGACTGCTTTGTGATGTGTGAATTCATCTTAGAGAGTTACACTGTCCTTTTCATTGAGCAGTTTGATAACACTGTTTTCATGGAATCTGCAATAGGATATTTTGGAGCGCATTGAAGCCTCTGGTGACAAAGGAAATATCCTCAGATAAAAACCAATCAGAAGCTTTCTGTGAAAGTGCTTTGTGATGTGTGAATTCATCTCACAAGGTTACACTGTTCTTTTCATTGAGAAATTTAATAACACTTTTTTTGTGGAATCTTCAATGGGATATTCTGGAATGCATAGAGAAATCTAGTGAAAAATTAAATATCCTCAGATTAAAACTAGTAAGAAGCTTACTGAGAAACAGCTTTGTGATGTGTGAATTCATATCTCAGAGTTACACCATTCTTCTCATGGAGCAGTATGGTGGCACTGTTTTTGGGGAATCTGCAATAGGATATTTGGGAGCGCATTGAAGCCTAGGGTGACAAAGTAAATATATTCAGACAGAAACCAAAAAGAAGCTTTCTGAGAAACTGCTTTTTGATGTCTGAATTCACTTCACAAATTTACACCTTTATTTTCATGGAGCAATTTACTAACACTCTTTTCATGGAATCTGCAAAGGGATATTCTTGAGTGCATTTAGACTTACGGGGAGAAAGGAAATATCCTCAGGCAAAAACTGGAAAGCTTTCTGAGAAACTATTTCTGATTTGTTAATTCATCTCATAGAGTTATACCATTCTTTTCATGGAGCAGTTTGGTAGCACTGTTTTTGGGGAATCTGAGAAGGGATATTTTGGATGGCATTTAAGCCTATTGTCACAAAGGAAATATCCTTATATAAACATTGGAAAGAAGCTTTCTGAGTAACAGCTTTGTGATGTGTTAATTCATCTCACAGAGTTACACCTTCCTTTTCATGGAGCAGTTTACAAACACTGTTTTTGTGGATCTGCAAAGGGATATTTGGGAGTGCATTGAGGACTATAGTGAAAAAGGAAATATCCTCAGATAAAAACTGGAAAGAAGCATTCTGAGAAATTTCTATACAATGTGGATTCATCTGACAGAGTTACACTGGTCTTTTCTTTCAGCAGTCTGTTAACACTGTTTTCATGGAATCTGATATAGGATATTTGGGAGTGCATTGAAGCCTATGGTGACAAAGGAAATATCCTCAGATAAAAACCAAAAACAAGCCTTCTGAGAAACTGCTTTGTGATGTGTGAATTCTTCTTGCAGAGTTACACTGTTCTTTTCATTGAGTAGTTTCCTTACACTGTTTTCTTGGAATCTGCAGTGGGATATTTTGGAGCACATTAAAGCTTATGGTGACAAAGGAAATATCCTCCGAGAAAAACTAGAATGAAGGTTTCTCAGAATCTGCTTTCCGATTTGTGAATTCATCTCACAGAGCTACATATTTCTTTTCTTTTCTTTTTTTTTTTTTTTTGAGATGGAGTCTCGCTCTGTCTCCCAGGCTGGAGTGCAGTGGCGTGATCTTGGCTCACTGCAAGCTCCGCCGCCTCCCAGGTTCATGCCATTCTCCTGCCTCAGCCTCCCTAGAAGCCGAGACTACAGGCGCCCACCACCACATCTGGCTAATTTTTTGGTATTTTTAGTAGAGACGGGGTTTCACCATGTTCGCCAGGATGGTCTTGATCTCCTGACCTTGTGATCCGCCCGCCTCAGCCTTCCAAAGTGCTAGGATTACAGGCATGAGCCACCGCACCTGGCCACTGCAAATTTCTTTTCAAAGAGCAGTTTGTTAGTACTGTTTTTGGGGAATCTGAAAAAGGATATTTTGGATCACATTGAACCCTATGCTGACAGAGGAAATATCCTCAGATAAAAGCTAGAGAGATGCTTTCTGAGAATCCTCTTTGTGATGTGTGAATTCATCTCACAGAGTTATACCTTTGTCTTCATGGAGCAGTTTGCTAATACTGTTTTTGTGGAATCTCCAAAGGGATATTTTGGAGCACATTGAGACCTATGATGAAAAAGGAAATATCCTCAGATCAAAACTACAAAGAAGTTTTCTGAGTAACTGCTTTGTGATATGTGAATTCAACTCACAGAGTTTCACTGTTCTTATCATGGAAAACATTTTGCTAACTGTTTTCTTGGAATCTGCAATGGGATATTTTGGAGTGCAGTGAAGTTTATGGTGACAAAGGAAATATCCTTAGATAAAAACTAGAAAGAACCTTTCTTAGAAACTACGTTGTGATGTATCATTTCATCTCACAGAGTTACACCATTCTTTTCATTGAGCAGTCTCCTAACATTGTTTTCATGGAATTTGGAATAGGATATTTGGGAGCATATTGAAGTCTATGGTGACAAAGGAAATATCCTCAGACCAAAACCGAAAAAATGCTCTCCAAGAAACTGCTTTGTGATGTGTCAATTTATATCACAGTGTCATACTGTTTTTTCATTGAGAAGTTTGCTAACACTGCTTTTTTGGAATCTGCAATGGGACATTTCAGAACACATTGAAGCTTATGGTGACAAAAGAAATATCCTCAGAAAAAACTAGAAAGAAGCTTTTTGGGAAACTGCTTTCTGATTTGTGAATTCATCTCACAGAGTTACAATTTCCTTTCATGTGGCAGTTTCTTAACACAGTCGTTTGGGAATCGGAGAAGGAAAATTTGGATTGCATTGAAGCCTATGCTGACAAAGGAAATATCCTCAGATAAAACCTAGAAAGACGCTATCTGGGAAACTGCTTTTTGATGTGTGAATTCATTTCACATAGTTACACGTTTCTTTTCATGGAGCAGTTTGCAAACCATGTTTTCGTGGAATCTACAATGGGATATTTGGGAGCACATTGAGGATTATAGTGAAAAAAGAAATGTTCTCAGAAAAATACTGAAAAGATGCTTTCTGAGAAACTGCTATGTGATGTGAATTCACGTCACAGAGTTACACCCCTCTTTTCATTGGCCTATCTGCTAGCACAGTTTTCGGGGAATCTGCAATAGGATATTTGGGAACGCAGTGAAGCCTATGGTGACGAAGTATCCTCAGATAAAAACCAAAAAGAACTTTCTGAGAAACTGCTTTTTGATGTGTCAATTTATCTGAAAAAGTTACACTATTCTTCTCATTGAGCAGTTTGCTAACAGTGTTATCTTGGAATCTGTAATGGTATATTTAGGAGCACATTGACGCTTATGATGACAATGGAAATATCCTCAGACAAAAACCAGAAAGAAGCTTTCCGAGAAACTGCTTTGTGATGTGTTAATTCACCTCACCAAGTTACACCTTTCTTTTCATGGAGCAGTTTGCAAATACTGCTTGCTTGGAATCTGCAAAGGGATATTTGGGAGCACTTTGAGGACTATAGTGAAAAGGAAATAACCTCAGATAAAAACTGGAAATAAGCTTTCTGAGAAACTGTTATGTGATGAGAATTCATCTCATAGAAGTACACTGTTCTTTTCATTGAGCAGTCTGTTAACACTGTTATCGTGGAATCTGCAATAGGATATTTGGGAGCACATTGAAGCCTATGGTGACAAAGGAAATAGCCTCAGATAAAAAAGTAAAAGAAGCTTTCTGAGAAGCTGCTTTGTGAAGTGTCAAATTATCTCACAGTTACACTGTTCTTTTCCTTTATCAGTTTGCTAACACTGTTCTCTTGGAATCCACACTGGGATATTTTGGAGTGCATGGAAGCTTACGGTGACAAAGGAAATTAACTCATATAAAAACTAGAAAGAATCTTTCTGAGAAACAGCTTTGTGATGTGTTGATTCATCTCACACAGTTACACAATTGTTTTCAAGGATCAGTTTGGTAGGACTGTTTTTGGGGAATGTGAGAAGGGATATTTTGGATCGCATTGAAGCCTACAGTGACAAAGGAAATATCCTCAGATAAAAACTAGAAAGAAGCTTTCTGAGAAGTTCTTAGTGATGTGTGAATTCATCTCACAAAGTCACACCTTTCTTCTCATGGAGCAATTTGCTAACATTGTTTTCTTGGAATCTTCAAAGGGACATTTGGGAGCACTTTGAGGCCTATCGTGAAAAAGGAAATATACTCAAATAAAAACTAGAAAGAAGCTTTCTGAGAAACTGCTTTGGGATGTGTTATTTCATCTCACAGAGTTACACCATTCTTCTCCTTTTTTATGGTTAATAACTTTTTATAAAGAAACTTTTGGTATAAATTGGTACAATGTTTTGGAAGGAGAATGTGATAGTGTGCATCAAAAGTCTTGGGATTTAAAAAAGATCTCTTTCATAAAGTAATCAGTTCCTTCAAATTGTTCCCAAGAAATTCTGGTAAGTAAATTTTCTTATTCACTTATCTCACTTATATAAGATACTTATATATCTTATATATACATATATATTATTATTATAATACTTTAAGTTCTAGGATACATGTGCACAACGTGTGGGTATGTTACATATGTATACATGTGCCATGTTGGTGTGCTGCACCCATCAACTCATCAGCACTCATCAACTCGTGATTTACATCAGGTATAACTCCCAATACAATCCCTCCCCCTCACACTTCCCCATAATAGGCCCTGGTGTGTGATGTTCCCCTACCAAGGTCTAAGTGATCTCATTGCTCAGTTCCAACCCATGAATGAGAACATGAAGTGTTTGTTTGGTTTTCTATTCTTGTGATAGTTTGCTGAGAATGATGGTTTCCAGCTGCATCCATGTCCCTACAAAGGACACAAACTCATCCTTTTTTTATGGCTGCATAGTATTCCATGATGTATACGTGCCACATTTTCTTAAACCAATCGGTAACTGATGGGCATTTGGGTTGATTCCAAGTTTTTGCTATTGTGAATAGTGCTGAAATGAACATATGTGTGCATGTGTCTTTATAGCAGCATGATTTATAATCCTTTGGGTATATACCCAGTAATGGGATGGCTGGGTCGAATGGTATTTCTAGTTCTAGATTCTTGATAAATCGCCACACTGTTTTCCAAAACAGTTGAACTAGTTAACAATCCCACCAACAGTGTAAAAGTTTTCCTATTGCTCCACATCCTCTCCAGCACCTGTTGTTTCCTGACTTTTTAATGATTGCCATTCTAACTGGTGTGATATAGTATCTCATTGTGGTTTTGATTTGCATTTCTCTGATGGCCAGTGACGATGAGCATTTTTTCATGTGTCTGTTGGCTGTATGCACGTCTTCTTTTGAGAAAATCTGCTCTTATCCTTTGCCCACTTTTTGATGGGGTTGTTTGTTTCTTTCTTGTAAATTTGTTTGAGTTCTTTGTAGGTTCTGGATATTAGCCCTTTCTCAGATGAGTAGATTGCAAAAATTTTCTCCCATTCCATAGGTTGCCTGTTCACTCTGATGGTCATTTCTTTTGCTGTGCAGAAGTTCTTTAGTTTAATTAGATCCCATTTGTCAGTTTTGGTTTTTGTTGCCATTGCTTTTGGTGTTTTAGACATGAAGTCCTTGCTCATGCCTATGGCCTGAATGGTATTACCTAGGTTTTCTTCTACGGTTTTTATGGTATTAGGCCTAACATTTAAGTCTCTAATCCATCTTGAATTAATTTTGGTATAAGGAGTAAGGAAAGGATCCAGTTTCAGCTTTCGACTTATGGCTAGCCAATTTTCCCAGCACCATTTATTAAATAGGGAATCCTTTCCCCATTTCTTGTTTTTGTCAAGTTTGTCAAAGTTCAGATGGCTATCAATGTGTAGTATTATTTCTGAGGACTCTGCTCTGTTCCATTGGTCTATATCTCTGCTTTGGTACCAGTACCATGCTCTTTTGTTTACTATAGACTTGTAGTATAGTTTGAAGTCAGGTAGTGTGATGCCTCCAGCTTTGTTCTTTTGACTTAGGATTGTCTTGGCAATGCGGGGTCTTTTTTGGTTCTATATGAACTTTGAAGCAGTTTTTTCCAATTCTGTGAAGAAACATATTGGTAGCTTAATGGGGATGACAATGAATCTATAGATTACCTTGGACAGTATGGCCATTTTCACGATATTGATTCTTCTCATACATGAGCATGGTATGTTCTTCCATTTGTTTGTGTCCTCTTTTATTTCACTGAGCAATGGTTTGTAGTTCTCCTTGAACAGGTCCATTACATCCCTTGTAAATTGGATTCCTAGGTATTTTATCATCTTTGAAGCTATTGTGAATGTAAGTTAATTCATGGTGTGGCTCTCTGTTTGTCTGTTACTGGTGTATAAGAATGTGATTTTTGCACATTGATTTTGTATCCTAAGAGTTGCTGAAGTTGCTTATCAGCTTAAGGAGATTTGGGGCTGAGATGATGGGGTTTTCTAAATGTACAATCATGTCATCTGCAAACAAGGACAATTTGACTTCTTTTTTTCCTAACTGAATACCATTGATTTCTTTCTCTTGCCTGATTGCTCTAGCCAGAACTTCCAACACTATGTTGAGTAGGAGTGGTGAGAGAGGGCATCCCTGTCTTGTGCCAGTTTTCAAAGGGAATTTTTCCAGTTTTTGCCCATTCAGTATGATATTGGGTGTGGGTTTGTCATAAATAGCTCTTATTATTTTGAGATACATTTCTCAATGCCTAGTTTATTGAGAGTTTTTAGTAAGAAGAGCTGTTGAATTTTGTCAAAGGCCTTTTCTGCATCTATTGAGATAATCATGTGGTTTTGTGTTTGATTCTGTTGATGTGCTGAATTATGTTTACTGATTTGTCTATCTTTAACCAGTCTTGCATCCCAGGGATGAAGCCCACTTGATCATGGTGGATAAGCTTTTTGATGTGCTGCTGGATTCGGTTTTCCAGTATTTTATTGAGGATTTTTGCATCGATGTTCATCAGGGATATTGGTCTAAAATTCTCTTTGTTTGTTGTGTCTCTGCCAGGCTTTGCTACAGGATGATGTTGGCCTCATAAAATGGGTTAGGGAGGATGGTACCAACTCCTCCTTGTACCTCTGGTAGTATTCTGCTGTGAATCCATCTGGTCCTGGACTTTTTTTGGTTGGTAGGCTATTAATCATTGCCTCAATTTCAGAGCCTGCTATTAGTCTATTCAGGGATTCAACTTCTTCCTGGTTTAGTCTTGGGATAGTGTAAGTGTCCAGGAAATTATCCATTTCTTTTAGATTTTCTAGTTTATTTGCGTAGAGGTGTTTATAGTATTCTCTGATGGTAGTTTGTATTTCTGTGAGGTCTGTGGTGATATCCCCTTTTTCATTTAATATGGCGTCTATTTGATTTTTCTCTCTTTTCTTCTTTATTAGTCTTGCTAGTGGTCTATCAATTTTGTTGATCTTTCCAAGAAAGCAAGTCTTGGATTCATTGATTTCTTGGAGGGTTTTTTGTGTCTCTATCTCCTTCAGTTCTGCTCTGATCTTAGTTGTTTCTTGCCTTCTGCTAACTTTTGAATGTGTTTGCTCTTGCTTCTCTAATTCTTTTAATTGTGATGTTAGGGTGTCAATTTTAGATCTTTCCAGCTTTCTCTTGTAGGCATTTAATGTTATAAATTTCCCTCTACACTCTGCTTTAAATGTGTCCCAGAGATTCTGGTATGTTATATCTTTGTTCTCACTGGTTTCAAAGAACATCTTTATTTCTGCCTTCAGTTCGTTATGTACCCAGTAGTCATTCAGGAGCAGGTTTTTCAGTTTCCATGTAGTTGAGCGGTTTTTATTGAGTTTCATAGTCCTGTGTCCCAGTTTGATTGCACTGTGGTCTGAGAGACAGTTTGTTATAATTTCTGTTCTTGTACATTTGCTGAGGAGTGCTTTACTTGGTGCAGAGTTGAATTCATTTCATGTATATCCTTGTTAACTTTCTATCTCATTGATCTATCTAATGGTGACAGTCGGGTGTTGAAGTCTCCCATTATTATTGTATGGGAGTCTAAGTCTCTTTGTAAGTCTCTAAGGACTTGCTTTATGAATCTGGGTGCTCCTGTATTGGGTGCATATATATTTGGGATAGTTAACTCTTCCTGTTGAATCTATTCCTTTACCATTATGTAATGGCCTTCTTTGTCTCTTTTGATCTTTGATGGTTTAAAGTCTACTTTATCAGAGACTAGGATTGCAACCCCTGCTTCTTTGTTTGTTCTCCATTTACTTGGTAGATCTTCCTCCATCCTTTTATTTTGAGCCTATATGTGTCTCTGCATGTGAGAAGGGTTTCCTGAATACAGCACACTGATGGGTCTTGACTCTTAATCCAATTTGCCAGTCTGTGTCTTTTAAATGGGCCCTTTAGTCACTTCACATTTAATGTTAATATTGTTATATTTGAACTTGATCCTGTCATTATGATATTAGCTGGTTATTTTGCTCGTTATTTGATGCGGTTTCTTCCTAACATCGATGGTCTTTACATTTTGGCATGGCTTTGCAATGGCTGGTACTGTTTGTTCCTTTCCATTTTTAGTACTTCCTTCAGGGTCTCTTGTAGGGCAGGCCTCATGTTGACAAAATCTCTAAGCATTTGCTTGTCTGTAAAGGATTTTATTTCTCCTTCACTTATGAAACTTAGTTTGGCTGGATATGAAATTCTGCGTTGAAAATTCTTTTCTTTAAGAATGTTGAATATTGGCTCCCACTCTCTTCTGGTTTGTAGAGTTTCTGCCAAGAGATCTGCTGTTAGTCTGATGGGCTTCCCGTTGTGGGTAACTCAACCTTTGTCTCTGGCTGCCCTTAACATTCTTTCCTTCATTTCAACTTTGGTGAATCTGACAATTATGTGTGTTGGAGTTGCTCTTCTCAAGGAGTATTTTTGTGGCATTCTCTGTATTTCCTGAATTTGAATGTTGGCCTCCCTTACTAGGGTGGGGAAGTTCTCCTGGATGATATCCTGAAGAGTGTTTTCCAACTTGGTTCCATTTTCCCCCTCACTTTCAGACACCCCAATCAGATGTATGTTTGGTCGTTTCACATAATCCCATACTTCTTGAGGGCTTTGTTCATTTTGTTTTCCTCTTTTTTCTTTAGACTTCTCTTGTGGCTTCATTTCATTCATTTGATCCTCAATCGCTGATACTCTTTCTTCAAGTTGATCAATTCAGTTACTGATACTTGAGCATTTGTCACGTATTTCTCGTGTCATGGTTTTTATCTCTGTCAGTTTGTTTACGGCCTTCTCTGCATTGATTATTCTTGCTATCCATTCTTCCATTCTTTTTTCAAGATTTTTAGTTTTTTTTTCTGTTACGTAATTCCTCCTTTAGCTCTGAGAAGTTTGATGGACTGAAGCCTTCTTCTCTCAATTCGTCAAAGTCATTCTCTTTCCAGCTTTGATCCATTGCTGGCAATGAGCTGCCTTCCTTTGGAGGGGGAGATGCACTCTGATTTTTTGAATTTCCAGCTTTTCTGACCAGCTGTTTCCCCATCTTTGTGGTTTTATCTGCCTCCTGTCTTTGGTGATGGTGACTTACTGATGGGGTTTTGATGTGGGTGTCCTTCCTGTTTGTTAGTTTACCTTCTAATATTCAGGACCCTCAGCTGTAGGTCTGTTGGAGATTGCCTGAGGTCCACTCCAGACCCTGTTTGCTTGTGTATCAGCAGCAGAGGCTGCAGAAGATAGAATATTGCTGAACAGGAGTGTACCTGTCTGATTCTTGCTTTGGAGGCTTCGTCTTGGGGGTGTACCCCACCTTGTGAGGTGTGGGGTGTCAGTCAGCAACTAGTGGGGGATTTCTCTCAGTTAGGCTACTCAGGAGTCAGGGACGCACTTGAGTAGGCAGTCTGTCCATTCTCAGATCTCAACCTCCGTGTTGGGAGACCTACTGCACTCTTCAAAGGTGTCAGACAGAGTCGTTTGTGTCTGCAGAGGTTTCTGCTGTTTCCGTTTAGCTGAGCCCTGTCCCCAGAGGTGGAGTCTACGGAGACAGGCAGGCCTCCTTGGGCTGCTGTGGGCTCCCCCAAGTTTGAGTTTCCCAGCAACTATGTTTACCTACTTAAGCCTCAGCAATGACGGGTGCCCTTCCCCCAACCTCGCTGCTGCCTTGAAGTTAGATCACAGACTGTTGTGCTAGCAATGAGGGAGGCTCTGTAGGCGTAAGACCCTCCCAGCCAGGTGTGGGATATAATCTCCTGGTGTGCCATATGCTAAGACCCTTGGTAGAGTTCAGTATTGGGGTGAGAGTTACCCGATTTTCCAGGTGTTGTGTCTCA